>NW_003556219.1:0-1408 GCF_000090795.2 Amphimedon queenslandica | reverse complement strand
AGCATTGCTTTATAGTAGGGAGTGTGGCATTGTAGACATTCACAAAATATAATTAATTTTAAAATATGAAAATTAACAATAATCCAACTCCTTGAAAACAATAACAAGAAATGATTATACACTAACAGTGATTCCTCTCTCTCTCTCTCTCTCTCTCTCTCTCTCTCTCTCTCTCTCTCAAACTACACATGTATACTTTTCTGAGAAATATTTTTTGAGTTATGAGCTATTTTAAAAACAGCTAATTTTTGAATAATACCCAAAGCTATAGTCTATGATATTTTCCAAAACATGGCCCTGAAATCAGTCAAATTACCCATATTTTTACATTTTCAGATACAGATTGATGTACTAAGGAACAAGTTTGAGCTGATCCTGACAATGTTTTTCAAGCATCAACCATGGTTAGAAACGGCAAATTTTGAAAAATACACAAGGCTATAGTCCATGGTTTGTTCCAAACAATGGCTCCGAAATCACCCAAAATTTTATTACATTTTCTGATACAATATTGATGTCCTTATGCCGTGTAGAAAGTTTGAGCTGATTCCAAAAAATATTTTTAGAGTTATGAGCATTATTTTAAATGGCCAACTTTTGAAAAATACATGTAACCAAGACTATGCTTTTCTGCAAAAAAGATCCCAAAATTAGCCCAAATTTGCATTTCATTTTCTGATACATATTGATGTACTTATGTTGTGAAGAAAGTTTCCGGCAGGCAATTCTGACAAATATTTTTGCAATTAAAAAAAGGCTAATTATTTTATCCAAAAATGGCTCCAAAATCACCCTATTATTTATTACATTTTCTAATACAGATTGATGTACTTGAGCTACATGTACATTGTATGTAGAAAGTTTAAGCTGATTCCGGCTTCAATTTCTAAAGTTACTACCATTTCTTCCAGAAATATTACCTCCAATATTTACTATTACTATCACTTACAGAGTAGTTGTAAGACATGGTCTTCCTTCCTCCACAGGTAGCGAAGGGGTGGGGCAAGACTAGTCCACCTACTTAACCTATGAAGAATAATAAATAAATAAATAATAAAATCACATTACTTAATTGTAACTTATGTGAACCATAAAAATTAATACTGAAAATGAGTAAAATCAAACACCCAAGTCGTAAAAATTTATAAAGATCCAATTTTGATCAGAATCAGCTCAAACTCTCAACACAACATAAAAACATGTACCCGTACATTATGTATCAGAAAATTATATAAACATAAATTTTCCTCAATTTAGTTTTTTGGCAAAATTTGGCCCATGACCCCGCAGAGACTTTGATCCCATTTTTGAGCAACTTTAAAAATTCGTAAAAATCTAATTTTGATCAAAATAAGCCCAAACTTTCTACACAACATAAGCTTGCGTAGCAAGACCCTACTTCCTTTCC
>NW_003556218.1:0-1408 GCF_000090795.2 Amphimedon queenslandica | reverse complement strand
AAATAAATTAACATATGTTGACCATTCTTACCTTTCCTCTTGCAGTAACACACAATTAATGTAATAACATTAATCATTAGTGATAGTATGAGGAATACACCCAATACACTAATCAGTACTGCTGTATTAATGAAAAAATTAATGGTAAATAAAAGTAATTCAAATATTGCTTACCACTAGCGACAGGTACTTCATTTTGACTTTCCCTTACATTACAATCCTCTGTCATCATGGTAGATCTAACTGAAGATGAAACTGATGAAACTGTAGTTGTTAAGTAGCTTGTCAGCATAGTACTAGAGACTATAGGAGCTTTATCAATATTAATACCAGTTAATACAGCAGCAGGATTAGTAGTACAGTCCTCCATTGATTCACATGCATACAGTGTTAAGTTATTACCAGCTGGTATGTTAGTAATACACTCAGTAAAGTTCAACTGATCATTACGAGATATATTGTAATACACTGGTTGAACTGGCTCTTCATAATTAGTGATGTGAATATAAATAATATCAGTCATACTGCCACTGACAAACAGAAATTGAAGACAAACTTCGTTAAATGTAGAATTAACTAACATTATGTGCTGAAGATTATAAATACCTTAATAATAATAAAATATTAATAATTACATCAGTCACTTACTGATTCTTATAGTGTTGCTTTCAAACTTTACTCCATTTTCATAGTACAAGATAACATTAGTATTCAGTTTCTCTCTTGATGGAAGATTTATAATAGCAACAAGTGAAATGTTGTTATAAGCACTATGACTAATGGTTATATTTGTTGATGAATAACAAGAATCATTATTAACAGTACATAATGTAATATTAATGAGTGGCACTCCAGTACACAACTGATGAGCCTGTAAATGTAAACAAAGTTGTGTGGGTGTTGTACGTTAGGCTAACTTACTGATAAAAGGAAACGAAGGTACCAATAATTGTTTACACGATATGTATAAGAATCTTGATAAATGATTGAAATCTGTGAACCTATGAAATAGTAATAATAATTCAATTCATTACAGTAGCTACTTACTTGATTGAAATCCAACAGTTATGTTACTAGTAGATCCATTCCCAGCTTTATTAGTAGTTGTAATGTTAAACAAATATTGTTTATTGGTTGGGTTCATTGGACAGTAGGTATAGTTAGTGATAGAGTCATTAAGGTACTGTTGATCAGTTCCTACACTGATTATATACTGTACTGTTAGTCCTGGTAGTGTGAATGGAGGATACCAACTGATAAACATACAACAAGAATCTAACTGATATCCTGTTATATTACTGACACTATCAGGTGGGCCTAAGAATGTGTATATATACTATTACAGATCTATAATATTGACAATCACCTTGAACATAGAGATAGGCAGTTTCATTAGCATTTCCATCAT
>NW_003556217.1:0-1408 GCF_000090795.2 Amphimedon queenslandica | reverse complement strand
GATGCATATTAATGTCCTTATGCTATGTAGAAAGTTTGTGCCGTTTCGAACAAATAATTTTCAAGTTATGGGCATAGCTAGGAGAGAGCTCTTAATAAAAATGCATCACACAGTTTTATTGCTAAAAAGTTAAATTATCCACAATTTTCTGAAGCATAAATTTCCAGGTACATGATATTACAATAGTTATAATCAGAAATATTATATGCAATAATTAATTGATTACCTTAATTATCAATGCTGATATGTTTCTTGTTAGTAGATGCTATGTCTCACTGGCTCTATCACACTGCAGAGGGAGAGCCTTAAACTATCTTCAGGTGATCTGGCTAGTACCTGTAAGATGATAGAGTCACAATAGAGTGCTATTGATGGAGATGATGCTCTCTGTGTCCAGAACCTTTAATTTATTGCTGACTATATTGACTCAGCAGTGGTAAGCTCTTTCTCTCCTCTCTCTCTGTCTCCTCTTGTTACATTTAGTGGTAAACCAAACTTTTATTATTAGTACTAGGATTTATTGACCAGAGAAGAGGAAGCTGTTAATAGATTCTTGTATTGGGACAAAGAAGTAATGATATACAAGTAAATAAAAAACATTAAAAATGGAAAAGTAGTAGGATTAAATTGGAAAAAAGTAAAGAAACAAGAGGGTAGTTGCAAACTGGTGTGATCTGAAATCCTACACCACTGCAAAAAGAATATTACCTAAAAGCACTGTAATTACTCACACAGACTATACTTCATGATATATGAAGCCATGTTTTTGATGCAGTGGTGTAGGATTTCATATCACACCATTTTGCAAGTACCCTCTTGTTTCTTTACTTTTTCCAATTTAATCCTACTACTTTTCCATTTTTAATGTTTTTTATTTGCTTGTTTCCATTCTTTTTTCTTAATGTAATAAATTACATTTTGTGGTTAGGTTAATTATATTCATGCTGATCACATGTGCATAAATTAAAATGGCGTCAAACCACAAACCCACGCTTTGTCTGCAGATGGATTTTGTCTCCCATTTTGTTCCCTGTCCTTGCTTCTTTTTGAAACTACCTTTGTGGTCCTTGACCCAAGCCCAGAGGAGTGATGTAAAAGCCAACTCGAGCACTTCACTGGCTTAAAAGATTAGAAGTAGATGAAAGAAAGAAGACAGGGGCGTATCCAGGAATTGGAGAAGGGGGTGCTGAGGGCGCGCGAAGCACGCCGCGATTTTGGCCACACCCACTTTTACGGCGGTAAAACGGCCTTTTCCTGCATTTTCGACAATTACGGGTGGGGCCAAGATCATTTCAAGCATACTGCTATGTTACTGGTACTTCTGATTGCTCCTTAAAGCACTGGAAACTGCTGAAATCATGATCAGGGGGCTAGATAACTTTGCTAAGAGGCTTGGTAGTGATGCAAG
>NW_003556216.1:0-1408 GCF_000090795.2 Amphimedon queenslandica | reverse complement strand
GATACTGAATGACTACACCTCTGACTACAAATTTAGACTGCAATCTCTCCACTTACTCCCACTCATGATGACACTTGAACTTTACGATATTACCTTCTTTCTTAAATCTCTGTCTTGTCCCTCTGAAGCGTTTGACATACTTAATTTTATTTCATTCAGCTCCACTTGTACTCGTTCATCCAGCTCCAGCTTAAAGCACACCTTCTCTAGAACTACCCCCTCTCGTCATTTTTACTTCTCTCGTCTCCCTCGTCTCTGGAACTCGCTCCCATCTCTTAACCTACTGTCAATCTCTCACTCCCAAGCTATTACTTTGCTCCATAATCACTTTTGGCAATTATTCATGTCCCATTTCAATCCTGACAATCTATGTTCTTTTCATGCTTTGTGTCCATGCAGCCAGTGTATTATTCATTCATCACATCATTGATCATTAGTTTGTTTTGTTTTGTTTTTGTTTCAGGGGCCCAGTGTATTTACTGGGTTTCCTTCAGCTCACATAATTCATTACCCTCTGATTTACACTGTTTTTTTTTTTATTCCGTGCTGTAAAGTTTATTAATAATAATAATAATAATAATAATAATAATAACAATCGGCTTGAGCTGATTCTGATAAGGTTATGGCAATTTTTAAAAGTAGCCAATTTTCTAAAAATACCTTGTGTACTATACAGTTACAGCTATTTCTTAAAAGTAGCCAAAATCTCAAAAATCCCCCTAATATTTTTATTAAATTTTCTGATACATATAACATATTGATGTCTTCATGCTTTGTAGAAAGTTTGAGCTGATTCCGACAAATAGTTTTCAAGTTATGAGCATTAAAAATGGGCAAATTCTTGAAAATACCCAAGCCATGGTTTTTTCTAAAAAATGGCTCCAAAATCACCCTAAATTTTTATTACATATTCTGATACATATTAATGTATTTATGCTGTGTAGAAAGTTTGAGCTGATTCCAACTTCAATTTTTATACTGTTAATCCTGATGGAAGGACTCCATTTGAAGTTAGTTAAACATAATTTATAATTATACGCTATTAGATCACAGGTATACTGTGATATGTAGACTGATAATGGTGGATGGACTGTATTTCAGAGGAGACAAGATGGATCTGTTGATTTCTATAGGAACTGGACTGACTATGAGAATGGATTTGGTGACCTAACTGGTGAGTTTTGGTTAGGATTGAGCAAGATTCATTGTTTTACTAAAGAAGGATCTGTAGTGACATCACAGAACTCATAAATATTCATGATCTTATTTTGTATATATATTGCATGCTGTGTTATTAAAGATCAGTGTTTGGGTGTCAACACGAGGTATAGCGATCTCTCTCTCTCTCTGGGCGCAACAACCAGCCTTGCCTGTCACTAGCCAGCACTTACACATAGCATACCATATA
>NW_003556215.1:0-1409 GCF_000090795.2 Amphimedon queenslandica | reverse complement strand
TGGTGGGTGTGGCTAAATGTGACGTCATTTTGGGCAGATTGGTGATTAATCCATTCCTTTCCAGGGGAAAGTAATGCTTTATTCTCATGCCTAGTAATGTAGTAGCACTAATTTAAAGATTGGGATCATTAGCTGTCATTATTCTAAGTATGCAACTGCAAGAAAAAGACTCCAAATAGCAATGAAGAAGATTCACCTACTTGTAGTATATTAACATTTTCTTGCAGTTGCATGCTTAGAATGAGAGCTAATAATCCCAATCTTTAAATTAGTGCTACTACAATACTAGTCATGAGAATAAAGCATTATTTTCCCCTAAAAAGGAATGAATTAATCACCAATCTGCCCTAAATGACGTCATATTTAGCCAAGCCCACAGACAGGAAGTAATATTGCAGGAAGCAAAACAGGCATTTTAGAAAGCTCATATCTCAGTGAATAATTTTTTTTGAACAATGGCAGTTGTCTCACTTCATTAAAAAGTTCAGTCAATCATATTAAGCCAATAAAATAAATACCACAAAAAATCATTTCAGTTACCCTTTAAGCTTATTAATTTTGAAAAGATTTTGATATTTTAAAACTGAGTAATTGTATCTTTGTGTATACATGTACATGTATCTCTTAATAATAATAGTGCTATTATTATTATAATAGTATTAATGATAATCTATTCGAACCTGACCTAATTTATATTACAATGATAATAATAAAAACAGTAGTATTGTACATGTAGAATGTTATGTTTCTTGATTACTATACTAGAAGCACTATATCAAACAATATGTACATATGATGGCTTTCGAAGCCTTTTTTTTGGATGTATTACAAAAATATCTATCATAAAATAAACAAAATACCATGTTCATCTATTTACTTTAATTATCAGCCATATGTAGCTCGCTACACAAAATAATACGCGTATGACATCTAAAAAGTGAAATAGTATTTAGTGACAGTTTAGCATTAGTTTTGGTTTTGGTAGAATAGTTTTATTTTGTGTTGGAAAAGTTGTTATCCACTGAACCTGTGACTGTACACAGTTTACTGAAACTAAGCAAATAGTCTTAGTTTACCGTACATGTATTAGTTTAGTAAGCTACATGTAGGTCAAAAATTTTTTTGGTTTAGTTAATCAAAAATAAAATACACATGTACTTATATTCTACTACAAACAAGCACTGAAATGGAAAGGCATCAAGAAAGTTCTTATAATTTTACTGATATCCATAATTGCTTAGTGATGCTATAATTTGGACTTTCCTGAGTTTTATAGTTATTGCCTTTGCTATCAGTTCCTTTTATATATTTTTGGCTGTGCAAGCAAAGGCCTGTTACTAACCAACATGCAAGACTTCCTGTGTAACAGCTCTGAACTTGCCTAAGCTGTCAAGTTCTTGCATAATATC
>NW_003556214.1:0-1409 GCF_000090795.2 Amphimedon queenslandica | reverse complement strand
TGACATTAACTGGTAGATTAATCTATAAAATTAAAATGATAATAATTAATTTGTGTATGACATATTAATTGATTTGATATCTGGTTAATAAACACAATAACTAACTCACAGTTTTATAGTCTGCACAGTGTGTTTTATGTAACACAAAGATCACATAATAATATTAATAATACACAATATATTAATAGACAAGTATACACAACTGAGTGTGTTATTATATCATGTGAGTCCTCAATTAAGAACTTACTAAGTGTCTGCATGTACACACATACACATACACATACTAATGACACACTAACACACATACATGTACATCTATACATGCATACACATATAAAGCTACATGTAAAGCATGCATAATTGCTCACACACATACACACATGTACATGTTACATGTACACATGATGTACGTGTTAGTACACACATACACATACTAAAACATATGCACACATACACACAATACATGTATGTACATACACAATGTATACAATGTATATAAAATACAATTTATTTTAATTCCAGCATTGACACTCTATCAATTGTGAATCCATCTTTACACACACACACACACACACACACACACAGACAGACACATGTATATTCACACATATTTAGGTAAAGAAACAAACATAAAGACACAAACACACATTCACACTAAAAACAGACACACACACACATACTGAATACCAGCATTATTCATCAGTAGTTTTCACTGAGTATCATAATATGTACATGTACATTACAAACTTCATGAGTTACAAATTTAGTTAATCACTTTATGTTTCATTATCAAGCATCATAATATAATACTTACCAGTTCTTTCCATTTTCTTTTGTTAATGTCCAGTAACCATACATCAAAGACATCAAATCCACCCACCACTAGTAAGTGTGATCCTGAACTAGTGGTAATCAGTACACTGGAATGAGCCCATCTTCCCTCAGGCCATTGTACTGATCCCCCAGGATTTGGTACTTCTAATGTATCCTGAAAGAACAATAAATAGTAATATTAATGATGTAATACTAATCAATGAGACTGCAATTTGCATGTACATGTTAAATTAACTCACCACTGATGTCTTATTGAAACTTATCATATACAGTTTATTACTCCTTCTGTTATCAGTAAGGCCTCCGAACATTACCGCAGTGTTATTAGTAACTGGTGTTAGAGTGAAGTGACTAATAGGAGGTGGTCTGTCTCCAGTAACAACAGGAGATATCCATTGATCTAATAATGAAAAGCACTAAAAGTGCATACCCTTGCCACACAAGCAATAGATTTATTTTGATGATTGATGAAAGGTGTGGCTAATAATAGACTATTTAATTGTATAGGTGTGGTTTGACTGGTTTCAAGTGCCAATATGGCTACACATACACAGTTAGGCCCTCAAAAGCTTGAG
>NW_003556213.1:0-1409 GCF_000090795.2 Amphimedon queenslandica | reverse complement strand
CAAAGAATGAACTAAATACAAAACAGAATAAGTCATAAATACTGCATGTCAGAAAGTCTGAGTCACTAAATTTTTCGTAGCCTCAAATAAATTTGGCTAAAAAATCTATTAAATAAATCAACTAGCACGTGAGCAAAAAGCAAAAATTAAAACGATTATTATGAATTTATAAATAGATAAGTACATGTATGCATGGAGAGAGATATACATGTACATATGGTAGAGAGTGGATACAATATTTACCTTGCAAATATTCTAGATAGTTTATCCAGTTTGATCACATTATTAGGTAGACATGTTAACTCATTGTACTGGACCTATAATAACAATAACACACAACATGTAAACATAATTATCAGTCTTTATACAAAAATAAACAACAAACTAAACTATAAACAAATCTACAACATTCAAGGGAGTTGTCTCAAAGCATCCAGTATACCATGCTATTACGATTTAATTCATACATACATGTACACTAAACATGTATTATAATGATATTAAAAATCTTATATTTTCATTCTCACCTCAAGCGCTGACAATGAATTTAAGTTTTCAATATCTTCAGATATCTCTTTGATTTCGTTAGATGATAGATCCATGCAGTCTAGTCAGTTCCACCTGGTCCCACCATCTCTCATCAACATCAAATGAAGCAGTACTACCATCAGGAGGATCAATATTGAGTCTCCACAGTTTAAGAGGAATAACACTAATGCCCCTGTAATTATACACATTCACCCCCTAACTTTCATACATCCACATGTTCATTAATGCGTCATAAAAATGAAAATTAAAAAATCATTTAGGTCATTTTTGGTGAATTAAAAAAACATGTTACAAGTCTCACACAGCCTCCTACCTGTTTGACAGGTTCAGTGAACCGATTTTACAAGCTGGTTTCAATAAGGATTCTGGTACAGTCCCCTCCTTACCTACCCCATCACTTTGACTAGGAGAATTGAAGAAGTTGGGATTTGGTTTGAGTCTAGTAGAACCAGCAGGAGATTTTCTACTGGCACCACCACTGGAACTCATTTTATTAATTTTGGATAAATGGGTGTGGTCTTATGTTCATAGTTTGGGTGGGGCTGGTATTTTGCAAGAATGGCATCTAAAAGTGAGGGACACTATTCTCTTCTCTTTGTATCTCTTTCATTCATTCTTTGTCTCTCTTACTCTCTCACTTACTTTACTCCTCTGTATCCTGTCCTTATTCTAACTCATCACTATATTACTGTTACTCTGTTACTGATACCTCTTGTTCTCTATAGACTATCAACCAGTGGAGAGAGAGGGACACTCCACAGTAAAGGTAGGAGACTACCTATATATGTGGGGTGGGGACGGGTATAGAGTAGACTATGATGTGATGGAGGTGTATCACTTACCAACTGGTGCTTGGGACC
>NW_003556212.1:0-1409 GCF_000090795.2 Amphimedon queenslandica | reverse complement strand
ACAGCATAAGGACATCAATATGTATCAGAAAATGTAATAAAAATTTGGGGTAATTTCGGAGCCATTTTTTGAAAAAACCATGGGCTATAGCCTTGGGTATTTTTTAGAATTTTGGCATTTTCTTAAAATGGCCGTATCTTGAAAAATTGAAGTCGGAATCAGCTCAAACTTTCTACACAGCATAAGGACATCAATATGTATCAGAAAATGTAATAAAAATTTGGGGTAATTTCGGAGCCATTTTTTGAAAAAACCATGGGCTATAATATAGCCTTGGGTATTTTTTAGAATTTTGGCGTTTTCTTAAAATGGCCGTAACTTGAAAAATTGAAGTCGGAATCACTTTAAACTTTCTACACAACATAAGGACATCAATATGTATCAGAAAATGTAATAAAAATTTGAGGTCATTTCTGAGCCATTTTTTGAAAAAACCATGGGCTATAGCCTTTACAGTACAGAAAAAGAATCTTTATTAGAAAAAGAAAACAGCACAAGTAGGGGACAAAATGAATTAAGTTAGAGAGAAAATAAATAAAATAAAATAGGTTAGGTTGGGACAAAAAGAATAAGATAAAATATAATAAAATAAAATAAAATAAATCTAATGTGCAACACTGAGTTGAGCCTCAGATGTTGCTCGGATGAAGTCACAAGAGTCAATCGACATGTGTCTATAACGAGACCGACATCCCCGAAGACACCTTATAGCAGAGTGGATGATTGAAAATGAAGCCTTGGGTATTTTTCAGAATTTTGGCATTTTCTTAAAATGGCCGTAACTTGAAAAACTGAAGTTGGAATCACTTCAAACTTTCTACACAGCATAAGGACATCAATATGTATCAGAAAATGTAATAAAAATTTGGGGTGATTTCAGAGCCATTTTTTGAAAAAAACCATGGGCTATAGCCTTGGATATTTTTCAGAATTTTGGCATTTTCTTAAAATGGCCGTATCTTGAAAAATTGAAGGCGGAATCAGTTCAAACTTTCTACACAGCATAAGGACATCAATATGTATCAGAAAATGTAATAAAAATTTGAGGTGATTTCGGAGCCATTTTTTGAAAAAACCATGGGCTATAGCCTTGGGTATTTTTTTTAGAATTTTGGCATTTTCTTAAAATGGCTGTAACTTGAAAGATTGAAGGCGGAATCACCTCAAACTTTCTACACAGCATAAGGACATCAATATGCATTTTATTAATATGCAAAATAGAAACCTTTGCATCAAAATTAATTGCATTTTTTTAAAAGTGTGCACAATCAAATTATCTTGTACTACTTTATGAAATCTTGCTATACAATAATAGCAAAAAACTACTCTTATACCCACCCACCTGGTATAAGTACCACCTGGTATAAGTAGCTACATGTACTTATGTTGCATAGAAAGTTTGAACTGAT
>NW_003556211.1:0-1409 GCF_000090795.2 Amphimedon queenslandica | reverse complement strand
CTGTACCTAATTAGCAAAAGAAATGCTCTGAAGAGCTTGACTAAAAAGTAGCATCAGCCAAAAAATCATCCATGATTGAAATTTTTGCTAACACACAAACACACACACTGACAGCACGAGCGCAGTACCCTCGCCTATACGCCTACGGCGTGGGCGAGGGCAATGACAGACACACACAACAACTACCTATACCTCGCGTAGGCGAGGCCAAATGAGCTATCATGCTTACAGCCTACTCTAACTCTATGTAAAAATACAACAATGTGTTCATAATAATAGTTTGATAAGATGATATTGATAAGATAAGGTAATATATAATTACTCTAAAAATTAAAATTAAATATACTATCATCTCCTCTAATAGATCTATCTATGATAAAATCATAATGATAAATCATAAAATTTAATAAGCTTGACCACGGGGACCAGATAAAAGCGGGAGACGGAGCGGGAGCAGGAGCGGGAGTTGACGGATAAAAGCGGGAGACGGAGCGGGAGATGCCACGAAAGAATGCGGATACAGCGTCTTTCGGTAGGGTCTCAAAAGCGGACGGACGGACGGACGGACCCGCCCCGCCCGAAAAAGGACGGAGGACGGACTGATGCGGACCCGACAGGACCATAAATATCCATGTAAAGGACAAGCATTCGTGGATAGCCTGTCTTTAAAACACTTCTATACATGAACAATAAATTTATGTACGTATTAACTATGCTAGGACCAATAGAAGAGGTCATGTTAGCGAAAATTGAACTTTATCAATGCAAAATTGCTACTACAGGCTGCATGAAGCATCACAATACTGAACCATCACTTGAATTCTATTTGTTATTCTTAATAGGAGTTCAGTGACACCATTTTAATGATTTTTCTATATTACTTGGTCCAAGTCTATATCTTCAATCAATATATTCAGAGGAATTACGATTTACAGTGAATATAAGCAGGAATAAAATGTAGACTATATAGGATGACTATTATTAAATAAAAACTGCAATTTTTTAGAGTAATAATTATGTTTTGTGTATTACCAACAGCAATCTTTAGTAAATTGGTTGCAAATCAACCTGATGAGACTGTTGACTGATACTTTTATGTAAGTTATTTCATCACAGCTGTACGTATAATATCTATGTTTTAACACTATAAAATTAGGATTATATATGATGTAAGTGAAGTTGAATCTATTGTAATAATCATTTTTATATAGGTGGAAGACAATAACTATTAGCGCTGCAACCAGAGTTGCTTAGTGCTGAGCAACTCTTTACAATGATTTACAAGCATTGAAAAGGGATTTGCAAAAAAAGTGTGGCATTCCTAGCCCAGGTATGACTAAAATAAATATACTAGAAGTAACTGTATAATTTTTATATTTATTACGCAGGATAACTACTTTTTAGGCTAG
>NW_003556210.1:0-1409 GCF_000090795.2 Amphimedon queenslandica | reverse complement strand
AGGTCGTTCCTATAATTGATTTCACCGTCGCGCTATCTATATATATTTATATATATATTTATTTGTATGTCCACACTTACATTTCTTCTATACACGTTGTATTGGAGAAATAACAAGCCTTAGCAACCACCCGCCCACGCTCCTTTACGTAAGTGGGTGTGGCCGCGGAAAACAAAATGGCGGCTTATACACGGGACAAAGTTATGAGCTTTTTAACAGCCAGAGAACATAGAGACACTGTCTAAGAACTTCTCTAGAAGCATTTGCAGGTAGAGAGAACCTCTATAAGTCTTAATAAGTGCCTAGCTATGCATGCAAGGTGGTGAAATCAATTATAGGAATTATTTTTACACTGTTACGCTTGTTTTAGAAATAAAGAGCCAATTGCTGAAGATGCAACACGTTTGAGAAAGTTAAATGAAAGGCTTAAGAAAGTTAAATCCTTCTACCTTTCTCCTATTCCCCTCCCCTCTCTCTCTCTCTCTCTCAAGGTTTCATGTCCCAGAGAAGATCTTGCTCTACCTTTAGTGTATACTGGTGGATTATCAAAGCCACTCACAATATTGGACTCTTTATCTAACAAAGATAATATATCACTTAGAGAAATAGTGAGTACTGATGAGTACATGTGCCAATGTATTGTGTGCTTACTGGGAAAGAATTTAGTGATACATGTACTTACGTGTATGTTATGTAGAAAGCTTGATTGGATTTTGATCATAAAATTGGATTTTTATGAACATTTTAAGCTACAGTGTACACAAAAATTGAGCCAATTTTTTTTCAAAAATTAAAAGATGGAAATCTTTTATTTTTATAATTTTATTTGATGCATATACAATTTCTTATGTTGTGTAGAAAGTTTGAATAAATTTCGATCAAAATTAGATTTTTTATGAATTTTTAAAATTACCGGCGGAAGTCTTTGTACTATATTACTCGGTCTTTGGTCAAATTTTGTCTCAAAATGATTAGGACAGAATTCTTTATTTTTATAATTTTTTCTGTTCACATACATGTACATGTTCTGATGTTAGAAAGTTTAAGCTAATTTTGCATTTTTTTAAATTGGCCAAAGTTGATCAAAACTGGCTAGGAAAGAATTCTCCATTATTTTCTGATGCATATACATGTACTTTGCTGCATAGATTTTTGAACGAAGCACTATGTCAAAACACTCTGGGAAGGATTCCCATAATCCCATCAAACTCTGTAGTAACTAATGACTATTATTTATTTTTAAATTCAGAGTTGGATGGAGAGTGAACTATCAAAGCTACATAACCAGTTACGAAGGCTTCATACCTCCCTCTCTTTATTACCAAAGTGTACTCCAGTACTACCTACTCTAAAAGAGGTTGATCCTCTTTATAAACTGCTGGATCACTCAAGTATTGAAGTGTCTGGCA
>NW_003556209.1:0-1409 GCF_000090795.2 Amphimedon queenslandica | reverse complement strand
CCTTACCTAGGAGACCATACGCTTTCCTCTATGTCTGTAACGTCTGTGATACACATGTTAACCAGTTCAGTTTTGGAACGAGGGAATCTGACAACAATAAATAACAGTGGTAATAACAACAATGATAACAATACTGTGTTGCTGGTTCATTTTGTAGTCTCAAATTGTCATTTTTAAAATAATTTATGTATGTGGCTTATTTTTTCATGTTAATAAAATTTTGTTAATTTTAGTTGATTTAAAACTGCAAAAAATCAACTCTGCACAAAATAAACCAGCTATACAATGATAGTAAAGAGGCAATACTACATGTACATGAACCTTTTCCACTCAATCTTATTATTATTCGTGTAGGTAATATTTTGATACTGATTGCACCATGTAGCTATGAGATTCACATGCTCAGATAAACTCTCAGATAAATTACATTCAGTTAATCCTAATACATAACTGCATGAGAGAGAGAGAGGGATAGAGAGAGAATTAAGGAGCATAGTTACATTTATAATAAAGTTTTAAATTAATGTCTTACAGTTCTTGCATAACTGATACATTGTTCACTAAAGGAGGTATCAATGATAGTACAAAGTCTCTGGTGACCACTGATGCATGCTGTGAAGCGGCTAGTATTGCCTGTTACTTAATAGTCACATAATAGTCATGTAATCAGTCTCACCTTTTGAAACATCTAGTGGAGTAACTTACCAACCAACATAGCTTCTGTTTGAGAATAACCTTTGAATAGATCCTCAAGGATAGATCTGGAAGGGAGATGTACAATGTACATGTAATGTCATGTATAACAAATAGTATTTGTCAAAAATGGATAAGATAGTGATCTCAATTTTTCTGATACTGTGAGCCTCACAGTAGTGTGAGCTGATTCAAATAAAAATTGGATTTTTGTATCAATTTTTTTAAGTTGCTCAAAAAATTTGACAAAATTGTACATGTACACTACATGCAAATGCATGTCATTTTTACCTTCTGGTGCAAGTGATTCCATTACTAATGCTACTTACACAAACAAGATAATCTGGATTAATGATAATACATCCAGCATTATCATTACTGATGACAAAGCAATCCTGTGAAGGAGCATGAGAAACAGAAGCACTTAAAGTTGAGCAGCTGGAGACAATATGTATTATATCGCCAACTCTGACATCAGACTGAATCCTAAAAGAAGAAACATGACTTTAAACAATCAAATTTTCATTTACCAGTCGTCTCTGAGATAACATAAAGTCTTCTTTTCTTCCCCTCTCTCCTGCTCTTCCTCAGTAAATTTTTAAAATGGTACAAGATTGAGGGCTATCTGACTGTTTGTTCTTCCGTCATTCTCGTTTCTGTATTTCTTCCTATTAACAGCCATTACTTTATATCTTGGTGGCAAAGTCAAATAAATA
>NW_003556208.1:0-1410 GCF_000090795.2 Amphimedon queenslandica | reverse complement strand
CATGTACAGTATAAATTTAAATGATGATGATAGTGTATAGCGGGTATATTCCGTCTGAGTTTAATTTTGTTCCTTTCGTTCTCATTCCTTATGGAACGAACATTTTAAACGAAAAGGACGTTTCCTCAATGCCACGTGTGCAAAATGGCTGCTCAGAACAAAAATAAAATGAATGAAAATTTCTAATCCTGCTTAGAATGAACATTTTTCAGACGAAATATACCCACTATAATTATGGTAGTGTCTACCGGTTTATTTTCGCGGTGAAATATTCTTGCAAATTTCGCTGTTTTATGCTCAGTCGTGAAACTTTTCCATCGTGAAATTTTGCATTTCCATTGCCACGTGGTGCAGCCTGCAAGCTATTTGCGAAATATAATTCTGCAAAATCTAAATGCAAGATTTGTGAAAATACTCTATCGCAAAAATAAACTATTATACTGTAATTTGATAAGGTCTGCACTCATCTACATGTACCAAATAGCATTCAATTTTAATACTGATTATTTACAATAGTACATGTACATGTACACGGTTGTGCAATATACATCACTGATTAATTGCTAGCTTTGATATTCATTTTAGTTGTAATTAGAGTGTAATTGTACATCTACATGTGAAACCTGCTATTGTGGATACTCTATTAGTGAACCTCTGAAATAAGGACAGGTTCATAATCAGGAGCTAGGGTATTATTGGGTCCCAAGGTGTCTGGAATAGATAGAACTGACTGATACCATTTCTCTGTGCCATTTAACCTCAATTTAAATTCAATAGCATGAGATTGGTGAAAACTTTGGTTCCTCATGAAGTGTTTGTTTAGGTGTATCAGAAAAATGTCTCTACAATAACAGGATGTCCTTTGAAGTATTGCCACACTGTGTGACCCACTAGTGCCTTTTCATAAATTACCAGTATAAAATGACACTTGCAAATTTTACTTTAATTGTGCTTTCCAGCTTCCTAAATTTTTCTGTGAAAAAATTTTTGGAGGGGCTTGCTGTACAAGCCCTTTCATGCCACTTCATATTTTATAGACACTCATTAATGTATTATTATGTGTCACAAATGTTACCGAAAAATTACGGATGGGCTTAAGGGTGCTGCACCACCGCCCACGCAAATTTTTTAATCTGTTGCTAAGGGAGCTGTTTCTCCCAAAGTACTTTATCAATCATAATGAAACCAGTACTAGTTACAAGACAGTAACTAAATAAGTTAGTAAGCTACCTTGGAGCCTTTAACTCATAATAGCTATGGCATCAAGAGCTAAAAATACTAAAGATTTTTCAAAAGCGAAAAACTCCTCTTACTTTCGATTTGAATAGCCAGATTTCTAGGTGAAGGCAGTTTTTAACCAAACAAATTGATTAACATAGAGATATTTCTCCTTTTCTACTAGTAATGCCA
>NW_003556207.1:0-1410 GCF_000090795.2 Amphimedon queenslandica | reverse complement strand
TACATAGCATAAGGGCATCAAAATGTATCAGAAAATGTAATAAAAATTGGGGGTAGTTTCGGAGCCATTTTTCGGAAAAAACCATGGGCTATAGCCTTGGGTATTTTTCAGAAATTGGCTCATTTTTAAAATGGCCGTAACTCAAAAAATTGAAGTCAGAATGAGCTCAAACTTGCTATGCAGCATAAGGACATCAAAATATATCAAAAAATGTAATAAAATTGGGGGGTGATTTTGGAGCCATTTTTTGGAAAAAAATCATAGGCTATAGCCTTGGGTACTTTTCAGAAATTGGCTCATTTTTAAAATGGCCGTAACTCAAAAAATTGAAGTCAGAATGAGCTCAAACTTGCTATGCAGCATAAGGACATCAATATGTATCAGAAACTTTAATTAAAATTGGCGATGGTTTCGGAGCCATTTTTTGGGAAAAACCATGGACTACATGTACATATACATACCTTCTTCATCAGTCTCTCTGGAATGTGCTTTCCAATTGGCACTAGGATCGATCGTTATCTCCTCCACCTCCATTTTGTTGCTACACGTCATAAATAAACATTGTTAAATAAACAGTGTTAAATGTGAGGGTGTGGTCTTACTTATTGACTCCAGAGAGTATTCCCCATATATACTGATCCACCTCAAGTCCTTCTAGCTGTGCGCTGTTGTTGCAAACGGGACATCTCCACGTACCTCTGTCACAGTTGAGTTGTAAATAAGACTGCAAGTCAAAACACTAAACAACAACAACATTAATAATAACAACAAGATTATTATTATCATTATTATTATTATTATTATTATTATTATTATTATGAAGGAAAAACAAAGCATAACTAATAACAGAGAAAAACAAAAAAGGGAAAGGAGAGGGAAGGCCCTATGGGAAAACTAAACAAAGCAAAAAACAAAACAAAGAAACTATACGTGTATTAAGAAACTAATAATAATAATAATAATAATAATAATAATAATAATAATAATTATTATTATTATTATTATGAGTAGAACATTTGTAAATGTAGCAAGAAAATAAAAAATTAAAAATACATACATGCATGTACACGCATAAATAATATTAATAATGTTAGTAGTAGACTAATTATTAGTAACAATAATGTTTATTACCTGTATATGTTTACAATCAGCTCCTCTGGCTGGTAGCTGTATCCTCTTAAAAGTAATGGGACACTTCAAAGAGACTAGGATACCAGTTTGCTGTATGCTATCATCGTTATTGCTCTGAAACCACCTCTTGACTAAGAGAGAGAAAAACAGAGAAAGAATGAGGAAAAGGAAACCCTAATTTGATTTCAAAACACTACATATGAATACATTAAACACTGGTGTATATACAACATACACGTATACATTGTGTGTGTGTACATTGTGTGTATCTTACTCTTA
>NW_003556206.1:0-1410 GCF_000090795.2 Amphimedon queenslandica | reverse complement strand
TCTCTATGCCGCTTAGTTCGCTCGGGAGAGGCACAACAGATCGGCCGCTTTTTGGCGTTATTTTGGTGGGTATCTGCTCTCAGCGATATGGCAGGCAGAACTAACCAGTCTATTCTCATGTAGCATGACCTTGTGCATAATTTTAATCATAAAATGAAATTGGGGTAGCTAAAGCTTGTTTGCAGGAGGGAGAATAAGACATTATCTCTTGTCACGGGGAGCACACTTGCTTTAAACACCTGTTTTTACACAGCTAACATATTTTATTTTTGTATCAAAGAAAAATATAAACATGTGCGTATATTATAAGAGTTCAAGTACAGGTGAAATAGCTTGCGGGACTTCACTAGAGACCATTCTTTCCAGCCATGTCAGGGATTTTCGTCCGCCGGCCTCTCAGGCTGTCACCATAAATATACAAACAAGTAATTAAAAAAAATTAATTCTAAATCTTACTCCATGCAGATGCTTTCTGCATAGCTATGCTTACTGGCATGAAGCACTACTATTGTAGTTGCCATCATAATGATAATTGTTGCATATACTAGACCGGCTAGACCGCTCTGTACTAGACCACTCTGTATTGTATATACTATGACCCCAGGCTACAAGAATTCACTAATGATGACTCACTAGGCTAATAATATTTACACTTACTAGGTCTATCATTCATAGCCATTCCACCAATCCATAGACGTTGTTCTTCTTTCTGCTAGACTGCTAGTCCACTTTTTGCTGCCAAGCCGCACCGAAGGGATAATTATCGCTGTTATTGTTACGAGGTTTAACAATTATTTTAATGGATTAGCCTTAGAGTGGGCGAGGCTTTGAATCAAAATGGCTGCCTATGTTCACAGCAAGATGTCTGGTGGCTTGGCTGGTGGAAAGGGCTACCAAGACCTTCTGGACCAGATATTGTCAAAATATAAGAAAACAGAACTTAAGGAAGCACTAGAAGCCTTCCTGACATCATGTAAGATAATATGATCATTAAATTAAATATTTAATTATTTAGGAACATGCAGCTCTTGATGAAAGATTGAGTCTTGTTGATGCCAAATCCGTCCTGTCTTTCTTTGCTGAGAGAATCCCGAAAATAGGCAAAGACATTGTAAAGGATGTCTGTCACTTTACACTAGCAAGCATTCAACCTAGAATAGTTTCCTTTGAAGAGCAAGTACTGTAGCGGCTCCATGCAGTGTGTGTTAATGCACCAAATATTAGTGTAAATTGATTAATTATAATTTAAAACTAGTCATTGAAGTAGAAAAAAATGTATTAATGGTAGCTCAAGATAATGTCATGTACTAATGGCAGCAGTCTTGTTTGTTACCAGTTAAAGTTATTCTGTATCAATAATAATTGGATACAGTCATTGACAACATGATCATAATCAATAAGATACTTGTT
>NW_003556205.1:0-1410 GCF_000090795.2 Amphimedon queenslandica | reverse complement strand
CTGAATAGTGCATCATGGAGCAGAAAGACAGGGCTTTCATATGAATATGATGAATTGTTTGCCAGTTACTTCATTACTGAACGAAAATAGATGAACGACAATACATGGCGTCTATGCGAACTTGCATGTGTTCGAAACTTCTACTAAAAAATTATTATAAAAACAGAGCAAGGACTGATCTCTATGAAAGTTGTTACAGCTGTAGAGGAACATCTGATCTACAAGATAAAATTATAGCCACTGGCTTCTGATCACTGAACTGTGAGAAAAAGTGTTCGAATATCGATGGTGTGCGATAGTAGGTTGCTGACTCTACCTCCACAATGGCGGCCTGAAAAATTTTTCATTTACGGTATCCCAATGAATATCATTATAAATCGGCAAAATCATTCACAGGAAAGATATGAATTGAATCAGGTGATCAAATGGCACAGCAATCAAGAGTTGGGTTTATGTAAATTGAGTGTATGTTAACTTGATGCATGGTCACTGGCATAGTTAGCCTGTATAGACTGTAGTTTATAGATCTAAATATGTGTGAGTTAATATCCTATCCATGTAAACTTGTGAATGCATCTGAAAAAGTTAATTGTATAGTTTTATATTAGTCCTGATTGTCATGTTTTATTACTTTCAGTTGCGCCAAGTACAAAGATTGGACCCAACGGAACATTAAAGGAACCAAAAGAGTCTCAGACCAACTTAGAAGATATAGTCTTGGCAAAGCTAGGAAGTTATGGAAGGTTACTGTTGTCTCAAATCATGGCACATATTCCTAAGCAATATGCCATTCTAAGGAATGAATACATACAGTAAGTTAAAAATTTCACCTTTTGACAACTCTGTCATTTTTAACATTTTTATAAATGTGCTTAGATTATAGTCTAGCAAATCTAGTGAAAATTATAGTGTAGTGTAAATGAGATGTATGCTGTGAATTGTGATTTGGAACTACACTAGCAAAGCAATTATTCTACTGCCTGTTTCAAAAATTGTAAAAATTGTACTGAGCATACACAAACTTTATACACTTTATAATAAAAATGTATTTCTGAGATTTTTTAAAAAGCTAAAAATTGAGCCAAAAACTCTGTATGATCCTCAGCCAAATTTTTATCACAAATGATTGTAAAAAGAATTTTAAAAATTTTCGAATATATTGTTATATGCCTACATGCCCTAGCTTATTAAGTGTATCAAAGGCTAGAATAGCCTATGGTCCTTGGCAAATTTTTTCATAGATGGCTAAAAAAATCTCTATTTTTACAATTCTTTTTTTATATTTGTAATTAGTGTAAAATATTTAAGCTCATTGAAATAAAATTGGATTTTAAAAATTGTTTAAAGTTACTCTCAATATCATGTATTGTATTGTAGTTTGGTTGGACAAATGAACGAAATTGTCTGATG
>NW_003556204.1:0-1410 GCF_000090795.2 Amphimedon queenslandica | reverse complement strand
TACATCAGTAAGTGATTATAGTCTCCTCTTACTGAATATATTAGCAAAGATGATGTTAGTACCAGGAGTTGAACAATTAGTGGGTAGACAACACTTGTACCAGCCTTCTTGAGCTACTGGTAGTCCCTGAGCAAGATAAAGATTGATAGTAGCATCAGGTGAAGTGACAGAAGTACAACGAAAAGGATCACTGGCACTATTACTGTTACAGTCAACAGGATCATCAGGATCAGCAACTCTAACCCACTGACCAGTAGTTAGACTAGTACCAGGTAACACACATGATATAGCTTCATTAACTGCATTGACAATATTATCCCAAAAATATGATCCATTAGTATAACAGTTTCCATTATGCATCAGGTAGATACCTATAAAAACCTATACAGTTGTTATTATACACATCCAGTGTCTTACCTGAGGAAGGTGGACATTGACTAATAACTTCACTGACACTCAACAAGAAGACAAAAGACAAGACTAAAAGCATCTTAAAAGATGACTATGCAGCAAAGGGGTGTGTGTGTGTGCCTACATTGTTTTGATAACACTTGACTATGATAATTCATTTTCAATTTTGTCTAGTTTAGACTATATATTAGCAGCTTGAAGAATTGTATCTAAAAACTTAGCAAGCAACATGAAACTATTATTAACTGATAAAATTTAGTTACAAGTAGCAATTAGTACCAAAATTATTCTCAGCCAAAACTGCACCTATGAAATTTTTGATGGTGGCTATAATGCATAGTCTTGGGACAACGTAATTTATTTATGGTAGATCTATGCATTAAGAATATGCAATAAGAAAAATTATAAAAAATACCAAAACTTTCTTCTTATAATATGTGGGGGCTTGTCTCTGCTAACAGATGGACTGACAGAAAAGCATCTGTAGTCTGTAAACAATTGAACTATAACGCATCAAGTAAGTTATCATTTCTGAATATAAATTAATTCTTGTAGAAGGTGTTGCTGTTAATGGTTCACGTTATGAAGCATCAAGAAGAACCATACAACTTACTGATGTTGACTGCAATAGAAATGAGGAGAAACTGGATCAGTGTCATAAGAGGCTATTGACACCAGCAGAAGGAGCAGCTTTGACTGGTAGAGTGTCTGTAGCTGGAGTCAAATGTGTAATGCATGTAAGTGGAACATCTCAAGTGGCCTCAAATATTGGCTGTACAATGATATACGTTGGAGTTAATATCATCATTGTCATCCTTATACTCATCAATGCAAGGTATTTTTATGAAATAAAATAATTTTAAAATTTTATCCTCTATTATAATAGTGCAATTATATGTATTATGAGGAAGAAATACAAGAGTACAGCTTCAGTTCAAGTGACAGGAGCCCCACCACCTGCTATGGATCTATCTAAAATATCATATGATGGTAAAATTA
>NW_003556203.1:0-1410 GCF_000090795.2 Amphimedon queenslandica | reverse complement strand
TCGCCAGTCCTTCCTCTCTAGACCAGACTAGCTCACCTAATTAGTGAGTGAAGTAGTGGGTATGGTTTAATGGATACTAACCATTGCTTGATATGAAACTAACACTGGAATCATCTCGGAATACAACTGCCCTCCAGGACAGATCAGTCACAGACTTTGATAATATGAATACATCAATCTGAAGAGGAGAAGAGATAAATAAATAAATAAATAAATAAATAATTAATTAAAGAATATATGCACATTTAAAAGATAGAAACGGTATATTGTACAAGTGTTTAATTAATCTTACCTTGACCACACCTCCTCGTTCAATACTAGAATGAACAGTAAAAGTCTGTCCTTTCTCGTTATTAATGGACGGAGTCACTACCAATCCTCCATTAGACCCGCCCCACTCCACCACCACACCAGCAGCATCACCTCTCTCATTAAACCCAGTGGCCATCTTGCAACCAGTACAATATAGAGATAGTTTCAATGATGATTCATCAATAGAGACAATGTGTGTATCATCAACTAGTAAGTAATGATCTTCTCCAGTTATTTCATTTATTGATACTTCACTTGATAGCAATGAAGACATATTATCCTAAAAATAAAAATACAGAAATTGATTTAATAAAAGACATATCTACATTGTACATGAGTATTTAAAATGGTTTCCCTTTGTCTTTCTCTCTTTAATTATTATTATTACCTCCATAGTGAGTGGTTCGAATGACGTTGAATCAGTTTTCAGCAAGTAAAACTGTTTTGATAATGAAGACCAGCACACAACCAGCCCACCATCAGTGACAGTACACCGAGTATCTACTGTTAACCATTGAGCATTGACCTGAGGAGAGAGAGAGGGGGGAAGAAAGAGTATATATTAATATAAATGTACTTACGTTCTTATAAACTTTTGATTCCCTATTACTCATACTGATCCTTTCAAACTTGAGTTCTCCGTTCAAAAGATAAATCAGCTCAATCTCACTACCAGATGACTCCATATGACACAACAAACCATCAGAACTACAAACAATTTTAAAAACACGATACAATAATGACACAATCGACTTACTCCAGCTGCATATTCCATAGTTCCTTGCCAGATCTTAACGAATGAACTGAGAGTATACCACCACTACTAACAGCTATCTGATCTATAGTAAGTATTATTTATTGTGTAAATTAAAATTAAAAGTATATTTCAGTACCTTTTTTAACTCCACACGCTATCACTGATACTCCATTAGGCCTCCAATTAGCAGAGGATGGCCATTGATTGGTGGGTGTGGCTCTAGAGGATAAGGGAACGTCCCATTTCAGTATTCCTGTGTCAGTGTGCCAGGCTTTGAGTAGCATGTGACTATCACCTGACACAGTGATGAGCGTAGACTGATGATGTAATATTTCATAAAT
>NW_003556202.1:0-1410 GCF_000090795.2 Amphimedon queenslandica | reverse complement strand
GTTGCTGACTCTAGGTGGAGCTATGAGTAAAAGATGTTTGTGATTATTATCAATTCTCTTGAATGAGCAAGATAGATGCCATAATAGTTAATTAGTGTCTGTTGTTTTGTTATTTCTTGTTTGTCCAAAGACCTGCATCAGTCACCTTCATACCACAGGTCTTGTTCAGGATCCAGTTGTCTCCCTCTCTCTTCTCAGTTGATACCTATAGCTCTCTCCTCTCCTTCAAGTATTCCTCTATCAGTAGTTGTCTGTCTTCTTGATGGAGGTCTGTCCCCTGCTATGTGTTCTTCCTATGATGCTCTCATTTCATACTTGATCTTGAGTCTGGGACTACTGTCAGTTCTTCACTGACCTCTATTAGTCAGGCGGGGCCTGCCTCTCGCGGAAAAACGGAGAGTCAGGTTCAGTACGGTAGGGGCCTGCCTGAAATACGGATCCACGCGGATCAAATGCGGATCGGGCTGAAATGCGGATCAACGCGGAACGCTCGCGGATCTCTATTGAAACTTGACTGATCTGTCTGAAAGAATGATATCTATGCATCAGGAGGGAATTTTGTGAGAGTTTAACGCTGAGAGTAGGCAATAGCTGTTATGCTATAAATGAACTGATTATTATTAAAGGAGAAAAACTTAGAGAGAGAGAGAACAACACTAACTCATAACCACCACAGAACAAAATCAATACACACTATTTATAGTACAGCACAAAGATTACATAACATAAACCATAACACTAATAATCATTTAACAGTGCATATATACTAACAAATTTTTATTAGCTCTATTTAAGTATTTGATATGAACTTCATCATTTTAGCAGTTTCAGAACAGGTAGGCTGCTTATGATCATTAGATCTATGTCAATAATATTCGTTGATTACATTTACTATAGTGTCAGTTTTATTGACAGTTAGAGCTGATATAATAGTTTCAATTAGACTATAAAACTTCATAGTAACGTAGTTGCTAGTAATTTTCATGACAGTCAGATCTATATAAGCTGATTATTGTTTCATTAAGACTATGAAGCATTTTGGTGGGGTGATTACAGTTTCTTTTTTATATACAGTATCTACTTGAGCTGACCATAACTTCAAAATTTATGTGTGAATGTGATTCAGAACAATAACATCTTATAATGGATCCTTTAAGAAATAATTATAATAAATTCATAAGTTTTTAATGACACAGTGATATTATAGCTTTAACACAATAGCAAACTGCTGCAGCAGCTGATATATGAACTGAATATTTCAAACTTTGATTGAATAGGAATAACAAAAGAATTTTTATTTTACCACGAGAAATGAAAGTATAACTGTCTCTATTGCAACACATTAATGCTCTGAATTTTTATGTAGACAGCTATAGTCATACACAAGGTAGTGCAGACTGTGAAATGTTT
>NW_003556201.1:0-1410 GCF_000090795.2 Amphimedon queenslandica | reverse complement strand
ATTATAACTATAGTAAAGCACAGAGTCAATAATTACACTCTAAAAAAGTATTATATGTTATGGTTGTGGATAAATGTCTTCACTTGTATGACTTGTCTTGATAAACATGATCATTGTAAAGAAAAATTATCTTGATTTACTAGCAGCCATAATCCACGTGCTAAAACGTGAGAGGGTGTGGTTAAAAATGGCCACACCCTAAACTACAAGGATATGCGGACTTTTACTAATGGCTAACGTACTGCAATTAATGGCTAGTAGCAAAAGTGCTCCTCCTCTTATTTCTAAATCACATGAAGATGGAGTGAGTCATTTATTTTTTTTGTATTCTCATTATTGTTATTAATAATGTATTATTTAAAGGGGAAGATATCATATACTGCTTTTAAGATGAAAGCTAAGAAAGAGTATCAGAAGATAACCGGTGTCAAGAGAGCACAGTATATGACAGCATTGAAGGTGAGTAAAATCATCATCATCATCATCATCATCATTATTTTTATTATTATCATGCAGAAACACATAATTGTTGTATAAAAATTGCCGTACATTGTAATTTTCATTTTGTCAAAAATTACCAACAGTGTAGTACAGGTTAAAAATTGTCACCAGTGTAGTACAGGGTATTTTGAAAATTTTCAAGAGAGAATTTTTCACTTTTATAACATTTTTGATGTGTATACATGTACTTGTGTAGCATAGAAAGTTTGAACTGATTCCGATCAAAATTGGATTTTTTTTAACGAATTTTTTAATTTGCTTATAATCAATATGTATTTTTATTTGTTATTTTTAGGACTCGTTGGAGGATAATAATAAATATTTATTATCAGTGAGAGAATCAATTGATAAAAGTCCATTACCAACTGTACATAAACCACCAGTGACACTTAAAGACACTTCAACTAATAATGTAAGTATAATAATAATAATAATAATAATAATAATAATAATAATAATAATAATAATAATAATAATAATAATAATAATAATAATAATTGTACTACTATGCTTTAATTGATCGTTTGATTTCAAGTTCATGAATAATTTGCTTACCATCAAGTTTCCTAGGAGGTTAATAAGTATTGAGTATTAAGATGGATTTTTATTTTAGCGAATAGCTATTAAAACAGTAAATTTGCCAAATTTAACTCCCTCCAAAATTTCCCGCTATACAAAATTGACAAAATTTTGCCAACACGGTCCAGGGTCTTTGGCCTAATTTTTAGCAACTTTTAAAGATAAAATCCACTTTTGATCTGAATCAACTCAAACTTTCTAATTTGGCCAATACAGTACAGGGTCTTTGACCCAATTTTTGAGTCATTTTACTGTAGTTACTCATTTATACATTTATTATAGATTTCATTTACTTTTGTTAACCACTATGGTAAGTATTTTCATCACTCC
>NW_003556200.1:0-1410 GCF_000090795.2 Amphimedon queenslandica | reverse complement strand
CACTTGAATAATCTGATGGGACATGGACCTGCACATAGACTGTTAGAGTAGATTGGTGTAAGAATTATCCTTGTAGCACCAACTGATACTGAGATACACACCGACAACTGGATTGACAGGACTTCTGACTTGATGATGATGATGATGATGATGAAAAAAGGTGGCTGAACAAAACGGCCAGTTCGCCGATTTTTGGATTTTCTCTTAGACAAGGTCTAGAGCCACGCTAGTGGTACCAATGGAGTCCTCTGGTCAAGATGAGGTCCTCTAAGAAGTCTGGTAAGCATAGGAGCTCGTTTTCCCAGTATAGCAAGGCTGCAAAAGTCGTGGCAGCCATTTTGTTTGGGGGTGAATCCTACTTAGTAACGCTACCGCGTTACTAATAATAGTACAGGGACTTTGGCCTGAAGTTTTGAGGCAACTTAAAAAATTCATAAAATCAAATTTTGATCAGAATTCACTAAAAACTTGTACATATTTATAAGTACACATATACATGTACCATAAATATTCAAATAAAAGCCCGGACATTTATTTCTTTGCAGGACAAGAAATTTCGTAAAATAAAATTAAAAAAATTTAAAACCAGGATTTGAACTCGCAACTCCAGGATCATTGAACTCAGCTTAACAATTTAGGCCATGACACTCTAAAGTGGAGGCTAGCTATACTGACTAAAATATGCGTATCTATACTTGGAGATTATTAGTACTAGACATTTATTCAAGCCCGGCTTCTATTTGAACATTTACGGTATGTACATGTAATGCATTAGAAAATGCAATAAAATGGCAAACCATTTTGTAAGAAATAACCTTGTGTTATAGACATTGTTTTACTTGGTCAAATTTTTGTGACTTTAAAAATTTCTAAAATCTAATAATTTAAAAAATCAGCACAAACTTTCTACAGCACATACATGTAGGCCTGGCATGCATGCATGCACAATTCTTAACTACAATGAATTTAAAAAGTTAATAATACATGTACATGTACATGTAAATCCAAATTTAATCAGATAATGTAATAAAAGAAGTGAAAACTAGTGAATGAGAGACAATAAGACAAGGAAAGAAATCAAAATTAATGTAAAAGCAGAACATATTGTACACAGGTACATTTGTATGTGACTGTCAAACAAATGCATGTACATGTTTTTTTTTTACATAGTACATATGTAATAATAATATAATAAAATACAGAATATACATGTACTTATGTGTGTCTGAGATAAAAGTTTAAATATTATACAGAAGATATAGTATATACATGTAGTATGTACAATGTATGTAGTTTAGTAAACCCTCCCATCTGAGAGAGCTTGCTCATGAGAACGGAAGGAGCGACAGGGATGATGGTAAGAGGAGCGTGCACCTCTGAGACACATAATGGAGCTCCTAAGAAGAGAGA
>NW_003556199.1:0-1410 GCF_000090795.2 Amphimedon queenslandica | reverse complement strand
ACTAATGTATGATAACTGACACAATGAAGTGAACTATAACATACAAAATGAAAATAAATTGGTAGTTAAAAAGTAAATTAAACTAATTAAGCAGCATGCATGCTGGCACAATAATGCTTAATTATGCTTTAAAATTTGATGAGTTTTTAATAACTATTAATAACAGAGTCACATGACGCAGTGGCTATTTAAAGCACAGCTAAAGCCACAGCTAAAACTTCCTTTTAGCTATCGAGCGAGATTATGGCTACAGCTAGTCCACCGGGTCAAGGAATAAAAAATGGTATGAAAATTCTCGTGATTGGTCGCAATGGAGTTGGAAAGTCCTCCTTAATCAATAAAATACTTGGAGCACCTAGAGCAAAGGTTGGTAGCTCTGTGCAGCCTACTGAGCATAAGGTAGTTGAAGAAATTCACCACACAGTAGGTGAAAATAATGATATACCAGTTACAGTATATGATACTCTGGGCTTTGGAGATGCAAAAATAAAAGATAGAAGTATCATTGAAAAAGCAATATCAAAAATGAAGGATGCTGACATTGTTCTAATATGCCACAGATTGTATGCCAGATTTGAAGACACCACTGAGAAAATGCTCAAAGAGATGATAAGAGCACTGGGTAACGACTTGATGCAGCACACAATCATTGTGTTCACCAATGGGGATCAATATCTTACAGAATGGGATGAAAGCAGTGGCATAACTGCTAAAGAACAAATGGAAGAGCAAGAAAAAGCAATCAAACAAAAAATGAAGTCATTTCTTGAGAAAAAAAAAAATTAAAAGCGAGATAGCTCGAGACATCCGAAGCATAGTGACAAGTAGCAAGAAGGAGACTCTGCCTACAAATGAAGACGGAAGCAAAAATTGGGTTAAAGATTTTTGGGAATTGTGTGGTCAACGTTGTACTCCTGAAGCAGTTGAATTTGTAGCTTGGTATAAGAGACATATAAATACAGTGTATCTTGCAGGCGGAGGCACAGCAGGAGCAGTTCTAGCAGGAGCGGCAGGTGGTGCAGCACTTGGTGGTATTATAGGCAGTCCCATAGTACCTGGGATTGGTACTGTAGCTGGTGCAACAGTCGGTACGGTGGTTGGTGGTGGAGCTGGACTTATAGTTGGAGGAGTTGGAGGAACAGGATTAACTGCTGCTGGGCTGAAGGTAGCAGAAAAGATTGAGAAAAAGAAAGAAAACAAAGAAAACAATTGACACTGAGAAAATTGCATGTGTGACATAGCTAGTTTTAATAGTGTGTGCAAATTTTTTATAGCTTGATATATTGCTTTTTCTTATTAGTTTATTTTTTAATTTTAACAAGCAAAGAATCTGCACAGCAGGGACTGCTGTGCAGTTTTAGTTTAGTGATGAAATGCACAGTTCATACATGTATACTATATCCCAACTGA
>NW_003556198.1:0-1410 GCF_000090795.2 Amphimedon queenslandica | reverse complement strand
AAGAGCAGGGAGGAAATTTACTTGAGACATTTAAAGGTATTATTAAAATATTATTAATATCTGTCTAATGTTTCTTATTTAGCTAATCAAGCTCGGCTAAGAGAAGAAGAGGAAAAGAGAATGTCCACTTATTCTTCAAAGGGCAAAAGATTTGGATCAACTTTCAACGTCTTCTCTTTTAAGAAGTCTTCCTCATCTTCCCCTGCACCTCTTGAAGTAGCCATACCTGCTGATACACCTCCTGTATCACCAGCTCCTCTTGATGGAAGTGAAACTAATAAACCTCAAACTACTGGTGGTGGATGGCTTGGCTGGTTGGGATTGAAATAAGTCCTTGTACTATAGCTGTACTGTGAAAAATTTATTACTAATCAATGATCATTAAAAATAAAATTTGTAATTGGCGTGAAACTAATGAATCTACTAAAAATAAAAATATTCAAGTTATCATAAAAATCAGTGATCAGTGTATTTATATGAAGCATAAGTGTTCATATCAAATCTCAGGTTGAGTTTTTTCTTTACGTCACTGGGAGCATTTTTTCCTGGTCCAGAGTATAAGACTTTCTCAATTCCAATGTTTCCTTTATCCTGCTTACCTTTGAATTCATCAAAGGTGTCTTCAGAAATGAGCAAACAATACCAACTGGGAAGGTTGTCAACCAGGAATACAATTCGTTCTCTTTTTTTTCCAAGACGATCCTCCCAAGTGCAGGTAGAGTCCAATTCACACTGGTCTCCAGGCATCTTGTAGCAGTGGATGTGTCTGAAGTCAACGTGCATTGGGTGTTGTCCTTTTTGAGCTGGTTCCATTTTTATTTCTTCATCATATTTTATGAGGACACCTTCATCTTCTTTGCTGTATCTTATTCCTTTTCTGCTGTATGTGAGTAGTGTAGCTTCTTCATGAGGTTGACATGATGTGAAAATTTTGAATAGTATCTTTTGTTTTCTGGTTTTGTGTCCACAAGACAGAATTCCATATTTGTCTAGTTTTTTGCCACAGTCGTGTATCCATTTTCCAGAATAGCTGCAATCAGATCCTATCATTAGAGACTTACCCCTGAAATGCATCATGTATAATTCAAAGATGTCATTGAATGATATTACTCCATCTTTAAAGCACCAGTTACCAGTGTCCTTCTCTCCATGACCAGTGTAATATATGAAAGCTATAGAGCAAAGTTTTAGTATGACTTTGTTGTAAAAATATTTTCTTACCTTCACCCTTCTTACAGTCATCAAATAATGATTTAATTTTATCAAGATAAAACTGTCTCGACTTTCCCTTTTCTGGAGTTTCTTTCAATTCATAATGTGCTAGATCTTTTTTATATATTTCAACAATGCTTTCCACCTCCTCTGCAATCCATTCTTCGTATGATCCTTCTACACCAGCAGGAATCAGCT
>NW_003556197.1:0-1410 GCF_000090795.2 Amphimedon queenslandica | reverse complement strand
AGCATTGCTAGGAGTCGTCGTCTTCATGAAAGAAAAGAAGAAGATAAGCGACTGCTTTCTCTTCAAGAATCAACACCAGAACCATCTCTTGGAGATACATGTATATACATTGATGAAAGTGAATACATGGAGTGGATCCCAACATTAACAGTCTCCTGATGTCAACTAAAGATAAGTGATTCATACATACATTTTAATATGTACAGTACATGCACCTGTTCCAGCCTGTAATTATTCTCTCATGTGACACAATCGCTTGTAATTAAATCACAAGCAACATGATTCATAAAAATGCAATAACAAGTTCATTCTTTCTTCCTCTAGTATTTAGCAAATGTTCATAGTTAGTATACATGTACATGTTACCCTTTTGTTCAATTTCCCTTATTCTTTTTCTAAAGATGTTTAACATTATTACATAATGATTTTATTTATTATAGGCAATAGGTAAAGATCAGGAAAGAGTGAGTGGTGCTTGGAGGGAAGGTTAGATTCCTAGCTGCCTCATCATGGCACTAGAGGTTCAACCACACTATTAACACGAGGAAAGGTTAGATTCCTAGCTGCCATTGTCATGGCACTAGCTAGAGGTTCAACCAGGTTAGATTCCTAGCTGCCACTTTATCTTGGCACTAGAGGTTCAACCATACTATGAGGAAAGGTTAGATTCCTAGATGCCATTATCATGGCACTAGAGGTTCAACCAGGTTAGATTCCTAGCTGCCACTTTGTTTTGGCACTAGAGGTTCAACCATGCAGAGTTAATTCCATTGAGTCTCTACTACAGGAAAAGAAAAGTTAGTAAGCACTAAGCAGCATTATTTTTTTAACAAAAGTAATCATGTTATTTATGACTATCCTTTACATTATTTTTCACATCTCTCTTTTTATTGCATGTGTAATTTGTATAAAATTAACATGAATAATGACTCCTTTATATATATTTTTTATTTTATGCAGCTTGCGCATCAATGACAGACCAGGCTGACTTCAATATGGCAACAATCAACCTATAAATAAGGTGATATTTATAATAATGATTATAGTATTATGCCATTCCTTTTCATCCTTAGGTTGTGGAATGGGTGGTAGCGGTGGGGGGCCAGCTACGCAGCATCACCTATTCGCGACGGTGCTGGCTATCATCCCAGCTCAAATCAATTGGGGATGCAAGAATGCTGCTTTCATTACTAATCATTTTCATTGATTGAATTTTATTAATTTCTACTTCATTTTCAATGTCAAAACAGATACTTTTTAGCATTTATGATATCAAACTTTGCCCGTGCTCGCCCCATAATGTTATTAACATCGTTCTAGTATAGCTCCAGTTACATGTACTATTCCAGCAACCACAGTGTACCACTCCTTATCATTCCTAAGTAAGGTATCTCTTATAATGCAATATAG
>NW_003556196.1:0-1411 GCF_000090795.2 Amphimedon queenslandica | reverse complement strand
TCATATCTTTTTTACTGAGCTCTCCTGACTTATAATTCTTTTTAAGCTTTGAGAAAAAGATAGTTTATTTTGCTCCGTTGTATTTTCATAGCAATCCGTGGTAGCAAAAGCTGAATATTTTCAAGAATAGACCACTTTTCCTAGCCAAATCTTCGTGTTTCACTCTATTTGGTCAAGATTAGCATTGATAGGTAGAGAAAAGTACCTAGATTAAAAAATATGTGGGGATTTTCTAATCTCTTTTTTGTTTGCGAGTTACAGTTGCTCAAAGTTTGTGATTTAGCCTCTTCGAAAAATTTTCAGGCAGCACTGGGGAAATCAAGAGCAACCAAACTATCTCAGTCTCTTTTAAATATCTAGGCAAATTTTTTGTGCTTACTCTTTCTTTAAATATAGCTTCAGATGCTAAAATAAAGTTCAGCTTTTCTTCTTTCTCCTACCCACGTGCCATGTTTATCTGCACTGCACTGTACTGCTAGGTGCTGACCACACCTATAATTTATTTTATGGATCAGTGCAGTAATTGGCTAATTGCATTGTTGCATTTTATCAAAATCTATTATCCTTTTTTCAAATATCAAGTTGCTTATATACATAATATAATGATGGTGGCAGTACAAGTAACACATTATCTCTCGGGTGAATCTCAGCATGCGAGTCCATGCACCATGGTGCTTCATGTGAACGAGCAGATAGACTCTGTATAAAGTGTACTTGGAGTCCTCCATTCTCACTGACTCCAGTATCACAATATATTATTAATATTACTTATGCTGATAAAGAATACAAATACAAAGAAAGTCTGATGTTATTGTCTCTGTCTCTCTTCCTCTCTCATAAATCTATGACATCAGTATATCCAACAGGTACTTATTGTCACTCGTTCATGCACACTATCATTTCATCCCAGTTATTATTATTATTATTATTATTATTATTATTATTATTACCATATTAATGTTGGTGATACTCTTGCTAAATTATTATTGATTAATTATTATTACCATCTGGATTCTCCCAATTAAAAATGATTCAGTTCACATTGTTAGTAGAACTTAATACATGTATTGAATAGTGGCTATAGAATATGAAAGCTGTTGTTTGTCAAAATAGCTCATTGCCCTAGCTACTCCTTAGTCCTTGGACATTACAATAAAGTCCCATGTTATGTTTACCATTATTTCTAGCTGTATCATCCTTCCTTTATGATTCATGAATAAACTCTTACAATCGTCACGTCCAAGCAGCAGTCCAGCACGTGATATTCTCTTAACAGTTATCAGTTAATGCTTAAACATGTTATGTCTACCCTTAAGTGTTACTATGGTCAAACGTGTTAGCATAACTTGTTAATAGTGACACATACCAGTCATACGATCGCACATATATGGAGGATAATGACATGCACTTG
>NW_003556195.1:0-1411 GCF_000090795.2 Amphimedon queenslandica | reverse complement strand
GAGTAGTGGTCAGCCATAGATTGAACATCTCTATCATCTTGTGAGTGTCATTGTGGCCAGTTTGTGCTTCAATACTTCTCAATCGTTTTTGGTCCAAGTCAAGCATTGTACCAACTATGTACCAGTTAGTACTAACATCAACATGCTCCGTTAGCTCCTTTATAGTTGGACTAGATAACAAGAAACAACCCAAAGAGTTTTCCATGATGAGCCCCGCCCATAAACGAGCCCCACCCTGATTAAGTGGGCGTTTATCTTTATCTCTAAGACAAATTTTTCCTCTTCCTACATAAAGATGCTTCTGTTTCACTATTTACAAAAATTAATATACTGAAATATTAACAATAACTATTTGCCTATAAGAAAATAATATTTTATTTTATATTATATATCAGTTATGTAGTCTCATGTAGCTAGCCCCTCCCTCCATGCCTACACAACACTATCAGTTATGTTGCTGACTAGCCTAAATTTCTTGAGTGTATTATTGGTCTTGCATGATTCCATTAGTATCATTACTCCATCAGTATCAATGCTAGTATGGCTGAGATCAAGGTAACTAAGTGTGCTGTTTGTGAGTAAAAGTTCAGCCAGTGATGGAACACTGGCTGAAGTGATGCTAGGATTGTAACTAAGATCTAAGGATTCCAATGTTCTGTTATGTTGTAGTGATTGCACTAATGTAATGAGTCCATCATCCCTCATTGAATCACGGGTCAGGTTTAAAAATGTTAGTGATTTGTTGATTGATAGCTGAGATGAAAATGAGAGAATATCATCACGAGTTAATAATGTGGACTGTATGACAAGTTTTTTTATTGTTCCTTGCTTCAATACAATTGGTATTAGAAACTGGATATTCTCAGATGAAGACTTACTAAATATCAATATTTTATGATGGTTCTCCAGTTTATTGACTACCTCCATGCATTGATCTACTGATGAATTGATGAAATGGACACCTTTATGACTCCACACCACTTCTCCAGCCTCTTGTACTAATAAATAATAAAACACAAGTAGATCATAAATTTTAAGTAATGCATGTAATGCTGTGGCTATTACAGATGCTTTACCAGAACACATAAATTTAGAATACACCGTGAATATGCTAAAAATATATAGATTGATGAGAAGTACTTACTGGATGTATCACTATCAAATGATTCATCAGTTGATACATCAGAAGCAGATGCATACATGTTGTAATTGTTCTCTTCAAGTTCCAGCTTTAATTGCTTTATTTCTTGTAGCCTAATCTCTGACAATTCCTTGAGTGATGCCAACTCTCTCTCAGTATCTGTTAGAAGTTATGAAAAAGTAATAATTATGGTCAATGATATTTATAAGCTTGTTTCTATGAATACAAATTTTGTCAAGATTGTGACACCCAGCCACTTAGAATTTAACT
>NW_003556194.1:0-1411 GCF_000090795.2 Amphimedon queenslandica | reverse complement strand
GGTCCGGCTGAACTCTATAAGGAGATGATACTTCATGAGAGTGCCCCAGAAAATACTGCACATCAGATGTACGTAGAAAGGAAACCAACAATGGACGGGGAGATCTAGCTTCAGGGGAGTATTTCCCTAAGCGTCTGGTATCACTGACAGATGTGCTACTAAAAGATGAGTCAATGGTTGTGAGAACATTAGCAATTTTTGACAAATCTTGACTAAATCGCTCATGTCGAGGACTGAGTACCGTGAGTACACTCAGAAATACCAAATAAAACTATAATATTAAACTTACGATCAACAGAAATGGAGCCCTGCTGAGAGGGAGCAGATCGAGCAGCAGACCCACCACCACGAGCATCACCTCTGGGACTAGCACGAGGAGAAGAGATAGTCGCTGCAGCTGTACTACGAGAGGAAAGTTCCTCTTGAATCTGAGTAACTGAAGAGGTAAGCTTCGCTATCTCAGCTCGACATTCTTGCTCTAAAGAAGATAGGCGTTCGCTTGTAGCGTCGAGTTGTTTCTGCAGCAAAGAACGAAGTGGAGCAAGAGCGTCGGCGAGCGGAATCTGCCTCATGGAGGCCTCCAGTTTACTCTTAATATCCACAAAGAAGGCATCTAACTGATCAGACAAAGGAAATTCAGCGTTCTTCGGATGTTTAGGAGGTCTTCCTCGAGTTTTCTTTGGCAATGGAGTCGGATCATCTCTGACAGGAGGTGAACTACTAGCCATTAATTGCAGTACGTTAGCCATTAGTAAAAGTCCGCATATCTTTGTAGTTTAGGGTGTGGCCATTTTTTAACCACACCCTCCACGTTTTAGCACGTGGATTATGGCTGCTAGTAAATCAAGATAATTTTTCTTTACAATGATCATGTTTATCAAGACAAGTCATACAAGTGAAGACATTTATCCACAACCATAATATATAATACTTTTTTAGAGTGTAATTATTGACTCTGTGCTTTACTATAGTTATAATTTTACACAATAGTTATTACTATCTAGGCTAAAATACACTGCAAGCAAAAAATTAATGTTACAACTGATAATTAATACAGTGCAAGCAAAATAATTAATGTTATAACTCATAATTGATGTGAGTGAGAGAGACAGAGCTATAAAGACAGTATTGGTAACAAAAATGGAGGTTTAATGTTAGACTCTGATCTTCATACAATGCACACACACATTGTCATGTGAACAAGCTACATGTACCCATAAATTACATTTTTCACATTCTATCCACTCAACTACATCCTCTTGATTTGATCATCTACTTTAAGACATACACCACAAACTTCAATCGAGTTTGACGTCATTAACATATTCTCCTTTGCTCTCTTCTCCTCCTCTGCAGTAGGCTTAGCCCATCTTGATAACAATACCCTCTTCTTCTTAGTACTTCGAAACCT
>NW_003556193.1:0-1411 GCF_000090795.2 Amphimedon queenslandica | reverse complement strand
AAGGAGAGAAACTTCAGATCAAGGAAGAGCGTACTAGTGAATGGTGGTTAGCAAGATCATTAGATACTGATCAAGAGGGAATTGTTAATATTATTGATATTAAAAAAGATGAAGAGAGTGAACTGTCAACATTGGAATCACTTGAACTATTTCATTATGCAATGACAGAAAATGTTGACATACCTAAAATCAAGGAAATTAAGACGAGGAGCAACGTTGAGAGAGCAAGTCTCTTTTTATCATTAATTAAACAAGATTCAGTTCTGCTAGATCAACTTAGAAAAAAAGAACATGGTAAGATATATTTATATGTACTAATAATTATAATTATCTATGCATTCACGAAAACCTAAAGCAATTAGGTGGTATGATGATGGTGTTCAACTGACCTCTCCATCTTTAATACAATGTCAAGAAGTAGTTTCTCTATTAACAAGCAATCATCGTAGCATAAGGATAATCAAATCATCTCCTGACGTTGTGTGTGATCTGTTGCCAGTTTTATTAGAAAATGAAAATATGAGATCCTTGACAATACGTGACACTCAACTAACACAGGACTGCATTTCATCCTTGTGTAACTTACTGGCTAATAATAAATCGCTAGAAGATTTATATCTTTGTAACTGTTCCATTGATGACAAAGCAGTTACCGATGTTATAACTGTATTGCTACAAAATAATACACTTAAAGAATTAAGCTTCCAGAAAAATACTCTTGTTACCTCTGCTATTTCACAGAATCTTTCTGAACTAATCAAGAATTTAATATTAGAAGTATTAGATCTAGCAGGTACTTCAATATCGTCTGATGGAATATTGCTAATTCTTCAATCGTTATTAGTTAATACGAAAATGAAGCTCTATCTACATATTGACGACAAAGACGTATGCACAGAATATTGTGACTATAATATCATAAAAGATAGAGTGTTTTTCTATTAACAAAGAACTTTAATGCTGACATTAATTAGACATTATTAGATCATGCAAGTGTAATGCAATTGTGTACAAGGATATATGCAGCAAAAACTTTTGTGGTTTGGTGGTTGCCATGGGGTCTATTCATGGTTTATATTTTTGTGGATCATCAGTGAAGCTTCCATGCCTCTCATTAATCTGCAAATAATTCGTGGTTTTTAATTTTGTGGTGTCATTCCAAACCACAAAAACCACAAAATTTTTTGGCCAAGAAACTTTCCAGCTATTATGGTATTCAACTGCAGCCACTTGTACTGTCACTTAAAATTCTAAATAATAATAATAATAATAATAATAATAATAACAATAGTTATTAAGTAATAAAATTGATGAGCTATTTATTAATCATTGCTTTCGTGTCACTCCATACACAAACGTTAATCCACAGTTGCTCCATATAACAGACTATATGTACCAGCTGGTGAGTAGT
>NW_003556192.1:0-1411 GCF_000090795.2 Amphimedon queenslandica | reverse complement strand
ACCACACTTAAGAAAGTCCATTGAGGTAAGCATGAAATCCATTATCCTCTGGAACAACTCTCTGACTCACTAGGAGCAACTAAACACCTTCAGCCAATCAGAAGCTCCCTTATCTTGTGTCGACAATAGGAAATCCAGGTTCAGGAGTATAAAAAAATTCTCATGATGACTCCACGTGGTTTTAAGGCAGGGCTAACCACACCTACACCAAGCCCTTGAGATTCATCTAATAAAAATTACAGAAACTTATTATTATTATTTTGCAAAAAAATTCAAAATAATATTATGCTTGTAAACTACCCGAAAATAAAAATAAAATTTAATTCCAACTGATTTTATTAGGGAGTCATTCTTAGAAAAACAATCTTTTGGAGACCGAGTAAAACCTTGTTTCTTTTTTAATTGTATCTACAAAAATAAAAATAAATTATGCATGAAAGTATTTCAATGATGAACAAGATCATCTATAACCAACCTCAGTATCAGATGATCCGCTTTCAAACCTATACTTCCTCAATATACTCACTAATTATGCTTTAGTAGTTGATACAGTATTCATTGCTGGGTTTGCTGCCTGACCAAAAAGTTTGAGGCATCTTTCAATTTCATTCTTTGAACATGATGACGTGACACAGCACATATTTCTGTGTAGAAATAAAAACAGTTCAATGAATGAATAAATGAAAGAGACAGAGACAAAACTCTTAAATAGTCACAATAAAACACAATGCAACTTTGTGGTTACTTTAATCTGCAAACAAATTCATGGTAAAGAGTTGGGTAGTGTACATTCATTATTGAAAAACACAAAATACAGTTTATTGATTGAAATGGCCAAAAATGGCCAAATATTAGGCAGAGTCAACTTTTTACTAGTAATGTACTGTAATGTAGATCCACATAATCATATAATGTATGCATACAAGTATGCTTATACACACACCTATACTCAAATGCATATACAGTAAATGTAGTTTTATAGTTTATAGAAAAATGGTTGCTATACATGCAAAAAGGCATTTTCTATGCTAACACACTATAAATTTGGTGGAGGAATGATTGATGAAATGAGCTTCATTTGCTAGACAAACTTGCACTTGTACATGCCACTGACAATGACAGTGACCATTGGCTAACACTTATAATTATGCAAGACATGATTAACAATTAACAGCATAACTTGTTCTAGCAAACCACTGACACTGACAGTAACACTTATAACAAGCCAATGATTATAACTTCATGTCATGGGTTAACACCTGTTGTGCAATACATTACTGACATCACAAGAGTACTACTATATAAAGATTATAGGTTCCTTATTCACAGACAGTCAGACACAGTGTCACCACTCAACAAGTTACCAACAAATAATCTACAAACTGATCAGGAACTGTAACTCATTCAACTA
>NW_003556191.1:0-1411 GCF_000090795.2 Amphimedon queenslandica | reverse complement strand
AGGGTAAATAGCTTGATTTCCAGGGAACGGAAGTTTCCTATCCCTTTCATTTACTCTAATATCTATGGTGCGTGGGTGTTAAGCATTATCACCCACGCAATTAGTATAGCTAGCTACATAGAAGCAAACAAAAAAATTCCTCTACTCTGTTATGATCTATCAGGAGCCATGAATCTATGCAATTAGTCTCAAGCCATGACAATATTGCATCATCCAATGGCATACTCTAAGGTACAGTGGTTTCTACTACGCTAATCAATAAAAGTGCTGCACAGGTGCAAAACCAAAGGAGCAAAAACTACATATCTTGGACATGGTTCATTTTTCCAACCTGCATTTAGCTCTATCAGGACAGAATGACAAGCCACAACTGGCAAGTGACAAATAATTATTTCCTAGAGCTATTAAAGTCAGTATTAAAAATGACTGGCCTATACACAAATCAGGAAATCAATAAGCTTGCAAGCAGTTTACTTTCAAATTCTATTGTAGACATGAAAATAATACTTTTCTGCATGCTTACATGTACCTAATGGTGAACTGGGTGACTGGGTATTCTTTCACTATATCTCCAGCTCAGTGTCGCAATTTATTTGTCGCATTTTGTTACCAAATAATTACTTTTAATCAAAAAAATACTTAAAAGGTGACAACCACAAAATAACTTTATGGTGACAAAATAATTTTGCAATAATAATCTTAACATAATACTGTCAATTTTTTACCACAAATGAGCCACACGCTACTATTAAAATTATTGCTATGTCAGTGATAGTAAATTTTAGTTCCTAAATCTACATGTATACTAGCAAACTAACTAAGCTACTACTAATCAAATTGTTCAGTTTTCTCATCATTTGACATACAACTCATAAAAACTAACAGGAGCATCATCATAAGCTGTAGTAACATCTGCACACACCCTCAGCTCAAGGAAATCAGTAGTCTTGCTACTGAGTACTTTATTGAACCATGGAAGACCAGGAGCCGCACAACAATCACCTTCAAGACTACCACATCCTTTACCATCCCACAATGGATCAGAGGTGTAAAATATAGATTGATGTGTACCATCAGTAGCAGGATTACCAGATTCGCAAAAGTAGTCATTACCAATGAAAGACTGAAGGGTTGAGTTTTGAGGACTGCCTTGAGAACAAGGACAATTGTAACGACCATCACTGCTATGATGAGGATGATAACTAGCTTCATTCAGTCCAGCTATTAGTGTCCAGACATGTTGACGAGGAGACCCACGAGTGATACTAACACCATCAACATAATAAGAATTGATATCAGTGTGACTAGAATCAATGACACTACCATATGTTTCTTCTTGATATCTGCCTGGATATGCTCCATCAGTTGATCCCCATTGATATCCCACTACTCTACCACACACTTCAGAGTA
>NW_003556190.1:0-1411 GCF_000090795.2 Amphimedon queenslandica | reverse complement strand
TATTGCCCAACTTCAGGGAGAATTTACTGTCCTGTTGGCTACATTGATAGAGAAGACCCACAGGGTAATGTCATCCCTGGTGATTGGAGGGGTCATGGTAATGCTCTTCAATCAGTCCGTCACGTTGGAAGTAACATGTACTCAAAGTCTGCTGCTGAAGTGCGAGATTCATTTATGAACTACTTTAACTCGAGACCTGGTTCTGTACCGTGGCAGAAAGAACACATTACATCAACGTAACTTCATCTATTATTATTATTGTCACAAAATTTAATGATTCTTATTAATAGTACACAATATCATCATTTTTGTTACAATTATGGAAACTCAATATCATAAAGTAATTGTTGTATTCTAATCTTTGCCTGAGCCTTTTGTTTTACTTCTAACCTCTTCAGGGTCAGAGCAACACTTCTTCCAAATGTGTATTCTTCATCATGTGAAGTTGACTCGTCATTTGACTGCTTTAGCTACGACAATATTTCAATATCTATTGGATCTAGTTCTACTTTGCGCTTCTTTACTTGTCTTATAGGTTTTAATAATACCGGTGATGACCTATTGTTATAAATATTATATACATGTAGTTATTTTTAAAGCAACAATCATCTCTTACATTGGTGTGGGACTACTGATGTCACTTGAGATTTCTGAAGATTTATCTTGCGAGTTTGATTCCATCATGCCCTCAAAGCTGCTTTCATTAACTTCCCCTGAACTATCATGCACAGTTTCTTCAAATATCATATTACTGCTGTCCTAATAATTATCAACACAAATAATAGCAATTAGTTAATAGCCTATGTATACCGTCTATGTTTTACAAAATTTTTCAAAAAATCCATCATAGAATAGAACTCCCACTTTTCTACAGAATCAGCTCCAGTACCTGTAGGTAATTTTCTGTGTTCTTTAGTATAACGTTCTCTCAACGTTTTCCAACGCTTCGAGACCGTTTCCACTAAAAACGTAAATGCATTACATTCGTACATCAATTAACGCACAATAATAGTCATTTACTATGTATTTACTTTTTTATGCAGCAATACATACAACAATAATTCTTACAATAATAATAATAATCTAATTGTACAGTGAAGAACTAATCATAATAAAGTGCCAACTGTACCATCACTCTTGAGTTGCTTGGAGATCTCCACCCAAGCATTCTCCTTCTTCCAAACTACCTTGAAGTCAGGACTCTTATTGTTGTAAAGGCACGGGTATTTTTGAACATGAGAGATAAGTGCCTCATCAAATTCAGCTAGCACCATTTTTAGTATGAAACTTTCCCCAAATATCCTGCCCACCACACGTGGATGCTATCATTCTATTGGTCAGATCACTACGTTTACCGTAAGGACTTCAATCAAGTTCAACCCTTGCACTACGTGCTTGCAGTGCGTTAAGT
>NW_003556189.1:0-1411 GCF_000090795.2 Amphimedon queenslandica | reverse complement strand
AAATAATAATAATAATAATAATAATAATAATAATAATAATAATAATAATAATAATAATGTTGTCAATATTTCTTTTTCTCTTGTTATAACAATAACAATAATAATATTCCTTTCTGCCTCTCATAATAAAAATAATTAATATTGATAATAATAATAATAATAATAATAATAATAATAATAATAATAATAATAATGTTTGAATAATAATAATCCTTTCTCAATCTCATAATAATAATAAAAACAACAATAATAATAATAATAATATTCCTTTCTCACTTTCATAATAATAACAACAACAACAACCATAATAATAATAATAATAACAATAATAATACTAATATTCCTTTCTCCCTCTCATAAAACTAATAACAATAATAATAATAGTGATAATAATAATAATAATCCTTTCTCACTCGCATAATAATAATAACAATAATAATAATAATGAATAATTCTCACTCTCAAAAATAATAACAATAATAATAATAAAAACAACAAATAATAATAATAATAATAACAATAATAATAATAATAATAATAATATCAATAATAAATAATAATAATAATAATTAATAATAATAATGTTGTCATTATTCCTTTTTCTCGTTATAACATTAATGATAATAATAATAATATTCCTTTCTCCCTCTCATAATAATAACGAGACACCTACGGTGCATGGCCTCGCCCTTATGCTGCTATGGTGCATGCCCGCACTGCAATAGCTGTTTGATTATCAGCATGAAGAGAGTCTGCTCAACACTAGCTTCCTGCAGTTGCATGTACTTGCTCTTGAATACCTGCAGAAGTAGCAGCACTGCAGCACATACATGCAAGCAGCTCCAGCCCCTCCCATATGCATGTAGATTGAAAGGTGTGGCATTACATCATCAACTGCAATGATGGCAGCAAGAAGACCATGTGAGAAAGAAGCTTCACTTTTTCTTTACTAATCAGCAATATACGATAAACTTGCTGACAGAAAGTTGTTGCCTTCATGTATTTGAGATAGTATAGGTACTTTAGTACCTATAGCCCACTAGGTTGTCACTCCAGCGCTTCACAAACAAGAACCAAGACAACTGTAACTCTTCACCAAGTAAGATTTAGAGAAATCTGTTCATATCTTTTGAAGGCCATGTTCTAATCTACTGGAAAATGCTACAAGCTATCTCTAGAGTGCCAACACCACGGAACTTGACTCACATACTCGATTTTCTCACTTTGAAGCTTCTTGTACCTAGCGCTGATATTTGAGCAACACAAAACAGTTAAGCAAGACTTTTCCAGGCAAAAAAGAAAGATCTAGGAGCTTAGAACACGCTATACTAAAGTTATTGTTTATTAAAGACAAATTTCGCTTGTACAGAATGAATGAATGACAGACACACACAACAACTACCTCAACCTC
>NW_003556188.1:0-1411 GCF_000090795.2 Amphimedon queenslandica | reverse complement strand
TCTGGCAGAGCACGAGGTTTTGGTGTCATTCACTGTACAGTGCAATACAAGCTGAACTGGTCAGACTCTACGCTGACGTACCTTTTAAGAAAGAGAAACCAAAGTCTATTGAAGGTGAAGTATCACACTACCTGCATTACTAGTACTTGTTCATTAATCTTTGTTCTTATTTATTTCTTCTTTATATCTCTCTCTCTCTCTCTCTCTCTCTCTCTCTCTCTCTTTCAGAGGAAGATGAAGACCTTGATGTATCTGGTGAGAGAGAAGATGAGTTTGATAATGTAGAGATGTCGCTAGGTGAGGTGACCCTTAGACACCGGCAGAGGGTGAGGAGTGTGTCTCCCTCTCGTGCCCGTAACACAGCAAGGAACGTAGTCATGAGCAAGAGTGCAAGGATGAGGATAAGAGCATGTACTACTCTACCAGGTGCTTCTGAGGGTGTCCTCCCTCCTGATTCTAAACCAGTTACTTCTTATGAAGCACTCCATCATCTGGCTAAGAGGGTGAGGAGGGATTTGGGGATTTTGTGTTTATAAAGAACAAAATTTCGTTCATATGCATGTATGTGTTGTGTCTTATTTTATCTCCTCCCCCCCTCTCTCTCTTTCTCTCTTTTTTTTCTATTTTAGTTGTGTGTTTGGCCTTCATTGGATAACAGTGAGAAAGAGAACTTTTCACTACAAGAAGAGAATGCTATAAGGAATCAAGTTATATTATTCATCAGTCGTCTCATTAACATCAGAACTCCTGTTGATTTTATGGGAGGTGGGCTAGAAGATTGTTCTATTTTTAGCTTTATTGTACATTTTAAAATGTTTATTTTTATATAAATTATTATTTTTCATCAAATGATTTTTGTTTTTAGGTGAGGCTGAGATGAAGCAGTTTTCTGATGATCTGAAGCATTTCATTGACAAATTTATGTCAGAGGTAGACACTGACCTTCACTTAACATACAGGAAGCAATCGACCATAATGGACCAAGTGGAACGTGAGTATTAATTAGCTATTATACACTGTTACACGTAATTACAATTTTTTGATAATTTTTACTTTTTATTAGTACGCTTAGTAGTTTAATGTCTTTAAGAACATACCATTTATTTCTCATCCTTTCTCTTCTCTCTCTCTTCCCCTCAGCTCTCATTGAAGTACATTTTAATTCACTGGAGAGTCTAAGAAGTGCTTTAAAGAAATCATCAACTGCAAAGGTACGGTATAGGCGGGGACTATTCATATTAACAACTCACTGTACATGTATGCATATAGACGAGGGTGGCTCCCCTACCCAAGCTGTCAGGGGAGAGGATGATAATAGAGGGTATTCGTTCTTTCTTGCTACGTGACGGCAGAGACACCGGAGGACGTCTTGTACCAGCTCACGGTCACGTGTACCTTACTAGCTATCGCA
>NW_003556187.1:0-1411 GCF_000090795.2 Amphimedon queenslandica | reverse complement strand
AATAATAATAATAATAATAATAATAATAATAATAATAATGGTTGAGCCGCTCCCCTATCCTTCCACCCGATGTGGATGGGCAGGTCTGACTCTTTCTTCTTTCCTTATTATTAGCTTTTCTTAATACATGTATAGTTTCCTTGTTTTATTTTTATTTTATTTTTTCCTCATAGGGCCTTCCCTCTCCTTTCCCTTTTTTGTTTTTCTCTATTATTAGCTCTAATTAGTTCTTGTTTTTGATAATAATAATGATGATAATAATAATAATAATAATAATAATAATAATAATAATGATAATAATAATAATAATAATAATAATAATAATAATAATAATAATAAAAACCAACAAAATAGAAAAATAATAATTTTTGTATTTCATTACAATTACACAGCACACATAAGAGCAAAAAATATAATAATAATAATAATAATAATAATAATAATAATAATGATAATTATTATCACCGTTATTATTATTATTATTATAATAACAACAATAACAATAATAATAATAACAATAACAACAACAACAACAATAACAATAATAATAACAATAATAATAATAATAATAATAATAATAATAATAATAATAATAATAATAATAACAATAATAATAATAATAATAAAGTGACAGTTAGGAAATGAAAAAGGAGTCAGAGGATGGTGATGTCTCAGAGAGGGACCCCATGACACAGACTGCATTGGCTCTTTGGATTGCGACAGAGAGGCGCTGTAACAAATATGCAAATGACGAGACCTCACCAGAATACTCACAAATTCTGAAGCTGAGCTCTTTGAGGAATTTCAAAGATGCCGGGCCTATGGCTCCTAGGGTTTCCAGGCCCGTAGCCAGGGGGGGTTCGGGGGGTTCGGACGAACCCCCTGTTGTAGCTGCAAAAAAAGTTTTAGATTAGCTCCTGTCATGAAGAACAGCACTGCAAAAGCAGGATTAGCATTTTGGCAACAGCGAGAAGCACAGATAGCCATTTTAGCTGAGTCAGCACATGGGTGAGATGCGTAAATTAAGACCACGCCTACCAACCACGCCCATTTTTGTCAAAATTTTCGCTGCGCGCGAAGCGCGCAGCAATTTCCGAACCCCCTGTTTTAAGTTCCTGGCTACGGCCCTGGTTTCGATGGCTATAATAATAATAATGATGATAATAATAATAATAATAATAATAATAATAATAATGATAGGACCAGACCTGTACACTGATTATTGCTACAAACTAATATTGAACAGATACAGTTACAACCGATTGCTAATTATTCCTTTAATCCTGTCGTCAGAACTAAGAAAACTTCACACCTTCCTAATTAATAATCAATTAATAATATTAATTAAAGTGGGTGTGGTCTCACCTCATCGTCGTACGGGTATGTTGGTATTACATCAGAGGATGGTTTA
>NW_003556186.1:0-1412 GCF_000090795.2 Amphimedon queenslandica | reverse complement strand
TAGGTGTACTGAGTGGTTTACCATTGATAGAGTAGGTGAATGTAGGCTTGTCATGAAGGGATTCCGTTGCCTTCATTACTATTATGTACAGGGAATTTCCTCTGTTGAAAAGCCTAAGCATGTCTGAGAACTGAGGCTGTCCTCCACTGTCTAAGAGATGAATCCAGTTAGCTTCATAGTGCTTGTCCTGACGTCGTTTGGATTGTTGTAGATGCTTAATGATCTTATTTGAGTAGTATCCAGTATCACTAGTGGTGGGTGGTTTGTGAGGAGGAGGAGTGGTGTCATCTGGTGAGGATTGAGCTCCTCCTAATGGTGGAGAGTGTGTTTGTTCTTCAAGAGGTGGTGATTCAAGTCCTCCAGTGTTACTATGAGATACAGTGTCTCTAGTATTGGTATCTTTAGTAGGCTCCTCTATGGTAAGGATGGCATCTGATAGTGTAGCAAGAAGATCTTGCTCGGTGACTTTTTCCCAGATCTGTCCTTCAGCTGATATCCTCTGAATTGCTTGTATAGGACGGCAAGCAATTGGAGTACTGTTGTGTTTGAGAGGGGGCGGGCGATTGAAGAGGAGATCGTTGAACGCAGTCTTGCCAACAGCTGGTGGACCACAGATTGTGATTTTAGTATTACTGAGAATAAGGAACCCTTCCTCCATACCTTTCTCCAGTGCACTCACATGGCCTGCAATAAACAAAAAGGAACTGAATTACTAATTAAAATAACTCAAGTACTGACTGCTTAAGGAATAACAGTACATTATATATTTACATGTACATGTATGTTTAAGCTCATCTTATAATGTTCTACAGTATTTTCTACTGTACAATTATAGTACAATGTACATGTAAAAGTTATAATGGACAAGACACTGAAACACAAGTCAGGTGAGTGGTTACAAAGATAAGATGAACCATGAAATGTTCTACATTCATTAACTTAATAAATAAATCATTGAATGATTGAAGAATGCATGTAGAATGATGTACATGTATCATTAATATAAAAGCTCTACATAATACTCAACTATTGACTGTACACATTAATGATACAAGTCATTATGCTGTATTGAAATGGGATTCAATTATGTTTGTGACAAGGTGTTATCAAAACAACTTACATGTACATGTACATGTATTCTCATTAGCAGCTAAAACATAAACAGAGAATTATTCACAGGTTAGTTTGTACATGTACACTCATGAGTACAGGCTTGTTCAATTTAGGCTATTATTATCAGGACCTGCTCAGGATCTATCACTTTTTATTCTCCAGTTTATCATACGTATATGTACATGTAGACCAGGAATAGTCTCACAATACATATACTTAACTGATTCTATAGAAATTAAGTTAAATGTGTCATTATTATGAGCAACAACCTACCAATAAGACACATGCATGTACATGTA
>NW_003556185.1:0-1412 GCF_000090795.2 Amphimedon queenslandica | reverse complement strand
ATAAATATATAAATATTAATTAATGGTAATATTAATATTACGTGGTCCTTTGCTTTCTGTTCTTGCTCTCTTAAGAATGTTGACAGGATCCTCTCCGTCTCATCTCTTAGCAACGGATAACGATTCATCTAAACAGTGAATAAACCAAATTAGTTTAGAGCAACTTAAAAAATTCGTAAAAAATCCAATTTTAATCGGAATCAGCTCAAACTTTCTACGCAACATAAGAACATGTATATGTATCAGGAAATGTAATAAAAATAGAAAATTCTCATCTTTTCATTTTTGGAAAAATTTGGCCTGTGACCCTGTACTATAGTACAGGGACTTTGGCCCAATTTTTTAATAACTTACAAGATTCGTGTAAAAATCCGAAATACTTATGCTCACTTACCCCATCGGCACAGCTCTTCACAGCCGTCATGAGTTCTGCTGACACCATGTCAACACATTTCAGTGCTGGAGACATAAGCTTCTCAATTTGGTTCTTCGTAATGGCTTCAAAGGCCATATCAGGAGTAAACAAACCAACCCTGACACCCTGTATGTTCTGGATGGTGAACGCTATCTCCTTTCTCATGGCCTTCTCATCTTTCTCAAACTAACAAAAATAATAATAATAATAATAATAATAATAATAATAATAATAATACCGTATAGCGCTTTAATTTTACGGAGCTAAAATTTTGCGGATTGATAAAAATCAATTTTTCACAGAAATTACTTTTGCGGATTCGCAATGTTAGTGCCACGCCTTTAATGGCAATTGAAATATTAGCGGATCTTTAATTTCGCGGTTTCATGCTAACCGCGAAAATAGCGAAAGTTTAGCTCCTCCAAAATAAAGTGCTATACAGTAATAATAATAGTAATAATAATAATAATAATAGTAATAATGATGACAATAATTATACTTGTAGTAATTAAAGATTGTCAGAGACATTTTCTTGATTTAATAATGACGGAAAAATTCGTGTTACATTACCAACAATTAAAATATTACATGACCCATATCAAATTACATTTGCAAATAGCCACACTAAATATACTAAAATATACTAAAATATACTAGAGTATACTGAGATGTGCACCACGCATTACCTTGACTAGTTCAAAGGGGAATCTCTCGTGAAATATTTTATTAATTTTAGCTCCACACGTCAGCTCTGACATTACAACTTCAGCTCCTCCTCCTCCTTCTATCGTCCTCTCAAAATCATCACCAAAATTTTGAATAAGACTAAAGAGAGAGAGAGAGAGAGGAAATTGAAAGAGATAAAGTTCCCTAGGCTTACGTAAGGAGAGCTTTTGTCTTGATGGTTGGATCGTTCGGATTGAATCTTTTATATTCCTCAACCTCCTTCTCCATGGCAAACACTTCACTTTGTAACTTTGATCTCAATGATGGAAGA
>NW_003556184.1:0-1412 GCF_000090795.2 Amphimedon queenslandica | reverse complement strand
TTTGAGTTTAAAGTTTTAGATAGCGTTAAAATTTTAAAAGCCATTTTTTAAGTGTAATTTTAAAAGCAGATCTATTCAGCCTGGCCGGCTAGGCGGCGGTGGCGACCACGCTTAAAAATCTATGATAAAATGGAGGACGACAGGAGCGAAGAGGACTTTGGTGAGGACAGCCCTAGCAGGTCAGAGTCAGAAAGCGAGTCAGAAGATGAGGCAAGCGAGGAGGAGAGTGACGCAGAGTACTCTGTGTACGGGCCCTACGGTGGATCTACATATTATAATGAACTATATGAAGAGGAGGTAGTAAGGTTGCCGCACTCGTACAGTCAAAATGGTGCTGTTGCTTATCCTTCTAGTCTGCAGAGCCAATGCTTCCTGTTCATAATAGGACACTTGAGAGAGATATCGCCTAACGCACTCTGTTTACTACCTAAACATATAAGATACCAGCTTCTTCTTCATTTACCAGCAGTTGACGTGTGCCAATTGGAAGGCACACCGGTCACGTCTGGTATAACAATGAATGAGATATGGGAGAGACTCTGCAAGGAGAGGTTTCCTGTTAACGAGGATGATGCAAGTTCAGACGAAGCTTTTGAATTTAGTCAGATTACACCAGAAATAATATCAGAATACCTTGGCATAGACTATAGCTGGAAGGAAATCTATTTCGACCACTTTTTAAAGCTGGTTTTAGAGCACATAGAGCGGCGCATTTGTGACGGCATGTATTCTCATTTCAATTCTGATCTCTTGTTTGGCATTTATCGATCTAGCGAGACTATGGAACTATTTGATTCATTCGATGATAGCATTCGCAGCTCTCACAATGTTTATCGTGCTCCTTGTGTGTACCCACGATTCACTCCCCAGCATTATATTGATGAATATTATAATTCAGGGGATTCATTTATTGTTGATAATTGTAGAAAGTGTGTTTTCGATGACATTGGGCAGCTGATGAAGTTACTACGAAACAGTTGTCGTTATTTACCAAAATATATTTTCTTCTCTCATAACCAGTTGTCTAATTTGTGGATTGCTATTCAGATTTCTTCGTCCTTCCAAAAAGAAGCCCCTCTCTTTCTAAGTTCTCTTGAAGCTCTTGCTGTGATTCCTTTGAACAATTTCTCTCATACAAAATTGAAGCAAATTGCCGATTTAATCTTTAACAAGATTAAGCCACATATTAAAGCATTGGAAGTGTCTCATCATCTTGACGTTATCTATCCTTACATAGCAAAATCTGAGGAGTGCCAGCTAAGGAAGTTTACTGTAACATGCGATGTCAATACAGGTAATTCTTACAACCTGGGGACTTCTGCCCCCAGGTTGTTCCTATAATTGATTTCACCCATGTGCGATGTTTGTATGTATATCCATAGATATTAGAGACTACGTATACGGGATTGGAA
>NW_003556183.1:0-1412 GCF_000090795.2 Amphimedon queenslandica | reverse complement strand
CATAGGTGCAACAATAATAACAGCAACAGTACCATTCTCTCTTCCCTTTTAACAGGAGAGCCACTGTCCGCTGATTCACTCTCATGTTTCAAATGAGGATTGCCCCATTATCTTCACTTAAAACCACCTCCTGTCAAAACAAGGAGTTGCTTTAGTCTGATATTATGGATAAAACAAAAAATTTTAAAAAACGAGACCGAGTAGGATTCCAAACAACCAATGAAAATACAAAATTAAAATCCTACTCTCATGATGCAAATTCTACTCTACATTGTACTTTTAATGTTCTTATATAAAACTTATGAATCACCTTGCAATGTAGAGTAGAATTTGCATCACGAGAGTAGGATTTTTATTTTGCATTTTCGTTGGTCGTTCGGAATCCTACTCAGTCTTGTTTTTTTAAGATTTTTAAGTTCTTGTTTGTGTTGATTTTTTGATAATATTTATAATGTTTTTAGTTGCAACTGTGATACTTGCTGATTTTACACAAACAATAATTTTCTTTATTAATGTTATGACTTTACAGCATTTATGAGAGACAGCCGCAGTCACAGCCTGAAATAGATATGCTGAAGGAATATCTACTATATTGATGACAAGTAAAATTAATACTATAGTCTTGACTTGAATTCTTGTTCAAGAAGCTCCATCTTCCATAGCTATCTATTCCTGTTCTTCCTGATGTCAGAGTCATAATCATTGCATTATTATAATATTAATTGTTTTTTTTAATAAAATAATTCATTAAACACTTGATAAATAAATAATATGTAAGATTAATACCTTCCTTTAGCTGGAAACCTCCACCAAGTAATGCAATTGATTCCAAGCATAGCTAGCCTAGCTAGGTTAAAACATTGATTAGTGATGGGCGGTATCGGTTCCAAAGTATCCGGTTCCACGGTTCTGGTGCTTGATTTGCTGGCACCGAATCCTGAAGTAATACCGACCGAAGTTTTGGTTCCGGAAGCCACACCCAATAAGCATTAATTAACTATTATAACTAGTAATAATCACTAATAATCAGCTAATTATTATTCATAAATATTGAGTAATTAATTAAAAATGGCTACGTGTGGCTATTCCATGCTAGATACTACAGGTAATCAGAACCGTACTCGGTACCATCAATACTCTCAGGTGAAGTACTCGGTATCGAACCGAAATGAAAAAATCTGGTACCGCCCATCACTAACATTGATTGCTTTTCCCAGTTCTGAGATCTGAGCATGCGCGCCCACGCCCAAATTTTGGAGCACATGTTTCTATAATTAACAAAATGGCGACGGGAGGTAAGTTGGCCTGATACAGCAGCCATAACGTCACTTTTTCTTATCTTGGAGAATGATTTTAGGCAATATGGATCCGCGCATATACTGTTGGAGTAGAGTGGTGTAAGAATTATACTT
>NW_003556182.1:0-1412 GCF_000090795.2 Amphimedon queenslandica | reverse complement strand
CTGTATAACGCAATGGGTAAACGCAAGAATAGAACTCTGCTCTATTCTTGCGTTTCTCATTGCGTTATATGGCACTTCCGGTTGCAACGCAAATATTCTGAACCCACCTTAAGACGAGAGAGCATCTGTATGTATGTACGGCCGGGTATTGGGTCGTTTAACTATTATTAAAGTTAAATAGCCTAATCTTCATTGAAAGCGGGTGTGGTCACAATGAATGAAATGGCGTCTATCAGCAAGTCTGAACTTACTTGCAGCAAACGGTCAGCAAGATAAAGCTAAACTACTGTCCAAAGACTTCTCTAGCAAGAAGAAAGGTTGGAAGAGCAGTTATACATTCCTTTTTCTTGATATAAAGCACTCTGATAAGTTGAATGCAAGTGAAAAATTTGCATGTAGCTCAGGCCTGTAGCGAGCACCTCAAAAGTGGTCAGGCCAAGATGTGAGTGTGTCAAGTGTAGGTGTGACAACCAAGAAAACAACTTATCATAAGCATTTGTTGATATTCCTACTTCACAGTTGGTGAGGAGCTGGATCATCTCAGATTGAAAAGCAGCAGCTATAGTATAAGAATTAGTCATTTTAAGCTGTTGATTGCCTCAAATTTAGTAGTTATTCATTTAATTGCAATAGCAATATTTTATAAAAATAAAAAATTGTTAAAAATAAGAAACAACATCCATTAATCAAGCCCTGCCTCCTTGCCACGCCCTTTTTTGGGCTAAAAAGTGGTACGGCTCTGGCTGTACCAGCCGTACCGCTTGCTACAGCCCTGTAGCTACTGTAGCTATAGCTGCATGCATATTCTAGCCTAGGTGATGTTTCTTCTCTATCAGCAAGTCTAGGTTAACAAAGCAGATGTATAATCTTCTTAAAATGTGTGGCTGCTTCTAACTATAAGCAAGATAACTTTAATTGCTGCAGAGATTCAGGTTTAAGTCAGTAATGAAATGATAGAGAAAAATTAAGCAATAAGACTGTAACTGTATAACAAGATCTGTATTTAGACTTGTGCAATTGCTTTGCTTGCTCATACATGTAGATCATATAGCACATAATCTATAGCTTGCTTAGGCTCGCCTTTTTAATGTTCTACATTCGTCTAGTATTTAATACTTTGATGTTAATGAGGTAAGGTTAGTGGTTGTTTTTAGTATTATACATGTACAAGTACTGGAGGTATAACAAATCTATTGGTAAAGCATGACTATACAGGGCCGTAGCCAGGAACTTAAAATAGGGGGTTCGGAAATTGCTGCGCGCGAAGCGCGCAGCGAAAAAGTTCTGACAAAAAATGGGCGTGGTTGGTAGGCGTGGTCTTAATTTACGCATCTCAGCCATGTGCTGACTCAGCTAAAATGGCTATCTGTGCTTCTCGCTGTTGCCAAAATGCTAATCCTTCTTTTGCAGTG
>NW_003556181.1:0-1412 GCF_000090795.2 Amphimedon queenslandica | reverse complement strand
CAACACAAAGATGTACATGTACATGTAAATGGTGAGTGCTGCAATTACTAAAATGTGGAATGAAAGCATACCACTTTACCAGCTAGCACATGTATGTGTTTAATACGTCACAAAACAGTGACACAACACACGAGTATTCATGTGCTAAATCAAGCTACAAGGTATATGTATAGGCCATTCTGAAGTATCAACAAAAATATTGGAATAAAATACCTACCAAAGTTTCCTCTTATACAGTACATACATGTACATGTAGTTATGCAAATGTAACCACTAAGAAAGTTCTAGACTATAATAACCAAAAAGGTATCTATAATGCATGTACATACAAAGAAAATTAATAACAAAAAACATCCAGTAACAATTAATTATCAGTACTATATATTAATAAATTACATAGATGTAAAATGTTCTTACTATTATAGTAGAAAGCACATTTATACATTTCTAAATGTCATTCTTCCCGCATAAACACATGTGTATGCATACAATGATTATGCATTATACTGTTTATTTTTTTTGCGTGCACTTTAACTAGAAAGAATGTAAAACATTGAGGGGCTCCACCTCCTGACCGCACCTCCTAGTCATGCCCAAACGCACGTACATACAGACAGAAATTTTTGTAAGTAAGGGCTTCACCCAATTATAATTATGAAAACTCTTATGAACATACCAAAGTTTCCCTATAAATCATACTTACTTTTCATTAACTTTGTAATTTTTACAAAACTTCTTCAGGTCCCCAGTTCTCAATTCATTGATTAAAAGTATGGCCCTAATAAGTATGATTAATAGTATGAGGCATATCACAGTTACTGTACATGTGAGTTGCAGGGTTTCCCCCAGGATTTTGGCATAGTGCTCATGCAGCTTCTTGCACATGTAAGTGGATTGTCAAGTTACTCAAAAATTCTGCTAAAACCCTGTATATACATGTAGTACAGGGTGTTTAGACAAAAGAATTATCTATTATTAACAATTTTTCTGATATGCATATTATGCCATTACATGTATGCTGTGTATGAACTTTGAGCTAATTCCAATCAAATTTGGATTTTTTTGTTCATTGTTTGCTCAAAAATTTGGTCAAAGTCCTTGTACAGAAATTTTGGCAAAATTTTATTAAGGAGTGAATTCCCATTTTAATAATTTTTCCTATACATGTGCTTATGTTGTGTAGAAATATTTATGATTTTTAAAATGTGCTCAAAAATTGGACAAACGTCCCTGTACTATATATATAGTACAGGGATTAATATAATATGAGTCGTTTATTTGAGTAGGGCCTTTACTCTAATATATACGGTATGTACATTAAACATCAAACTCTTTCTCTTTAGCTATGATTTTAGACCAAATTTTAATGCAACTCCCATTATTAAAAAAATTAAAAAAACAAGATTGAATAG
>NW_003556180.1:0-1413 GCF_000090795.2 Amphimedon queenslandica | reverse complement strand
AGAAGGAAGTTCAAGTGGCTCTACCAGCAGGCATTGATGAAGCAGCAAGCTATTTGAAGGGTTCCTTTATCAAAAGTGATGGTAGTAAAGAGGAGGGTAGAGTTGTTATAGTTAATGATAACAACACAGCCATTGTATCATGCACACCTCAAAGTATTGGTGGATATGAACTATCAGTGACTATAAGAGGTCGCCATATTAAAGGTAGTCCTTATCAACTGTCAGTAAAAGCATCAAGAGACTATACCACACTAACTAACCAGAGATCCTTTCATGTGGGGAATTATACTGCTGGTGTTACTGTTCATACTAATGGTGAAGTATTTGCTAGTAGTAGTGATGGGTTTGTTCAGATATTTAGTGAGGCTGGTACTGCAGTAAGAAGGATTGGATCTAAAGGTAATGGTGATGGACAGTTTGACTATCCTTGGAGTTTATTGCTAATAGGAGACAGGCTCTATGTGTCTGATAATAATCTTCATCGTGTGCAGTATTTCTCAGCTACTACTGGTCAGTATATTGGTCAGTTTGGTAGTAATGGTAATGGAAATGGACAATTCTCTAATCCTCGTGGTATGTCTACTGATGGTAAAGGTAATATATTAGTAGCTGATTTCAGCAACAAAAGAGTACAAGTGTTTAAAGATGGTACATTTGTACAAGTCATACAATGTGATGGCAATGCAACTGATGTAGCAGTTGATAATGAAGGAAAGATACACATTACCATTTGGTATCAACATCATGTTCAAGTCTTCTCTCCTGATGGTAAAACTCGTCTTGATACATACTATAATAATCCAGCTGGTAACTTTAATGATCCTTATGGTATTGCTATTGATGATGAAGGATATATCTTTGTATCATGTAACAATGGTTATCTTCATGTACTGAGTCCTGACAGGAAACAAGTCAAATTAATCTCAGGATTATCTAATCCATGGGGTGTAGCACTGGATAAGGATGGATATATTTATGTTGCTGAATATGGTAACAAATGTATAACGAAATATTAAAGTATTCATTTAATAAAACTGGAATAAACTAGAAAAATAATTTTACAATATATTGTATGAAATGATGTTTTGTCACTCTCTATCTCTTTTCCCTTCCATCTCTCTTTCACACACACAATTCTCTCCCTCCCCCTTTCTCTCTCCTCTCTACTTTAAGCGACTATTAATTATTATTGTTATTAATAGATTAATTTGATTCAAAATTTTAAAAATAAAGAAAAAGTAGAAAATCTCAAAATATCATCATCATCATTATATGCTAGTACATACACATGTTCCTAGTGTACACTATAATACATTATACATATGTTTTATACATCATAGTTAGATCACTAGGTGAATCAGTACCTGATAATAAACTGGGTCTACTCTCTCTTCCATTTCTATTTGAATTTAA
>NW_003556179.1:0-1413 GCF_000090795.2 Amphimedon queenslandica | reverse complement strand
CTTTTTTTTACCGGGGCACAGTTGTCTCACTAATAATGCCTGCAATAGACTCAAAAACCTCTGAATCCAGTTAGCAGATCAATAAACATGATACCTGCTGCTAAGTCAGCTACAGCATATCTAGATATGGCTACAGGTAGGAAAAGCTACTCCTCTACCTCATATCGCTAAACCTTTTCTAGTAAAGGCAAAGGTACTCGCATGCTCGTATTGTTTGTTTGTAAAGTGTATGCAGACTCTGATTTATCTATAAAATGTGATAGTTGAAGAAGTTTGAGCCCATTACTATGATTAAAGTGTCACGTAGCTTGATTGAAGCAAGCTGGCATGAGTGTTATTGAAGCTTACCTTTCTTTATTTTACTTTGTTTTTTATTGTTATACATAGATGAATTCAGTCTTGTGTTCATATTTAATGATGCTGGAGCTGTTAGGTAAGGTGGAGAACAAAATTTAATTATTTGTCTCAAACTTGGCAAAGGAAGGTCTTAAGTTTTCACATATCATAAAGCCGACACTACCAAACAAATCTAAATTTAATTTCTTTCTTGCAAAGTTTGTGAAGCCAACAACTATTTAGTCACATAAAATAAGTTGGGAGTTGTAGTATGATGAATATTTCCCCCTTTAAGTTCCTTAAGTCATTAAAGAACCTTTTCTAATCTCATTGATTTTAGACAAGTACTAGGATAGGAATCTATTGTGTTTGGCTTCCCTTTTGTAATATGTAGGTGACTATACTTAAAGCCAAACAATAATTGTAACTATACTAAGCCTTTTCACCATTAAAAGGAAGACTTACATTTAATTGAAATAACCTTTTAACGACCTGGTGGCGTAGCCCCCAGGTCGTTCCTATAATTGATTTCACCCACTTGCGATGTTTGTATATATATTTGTATGTCCACACTTACATTTCTTCTATACATGTTGTATTGGAGAAATAACAAAATTCATAAGCCTTAGCAACCATCTGCCCACGCTCCTTTACGTAGTGGGTGTGGTCACGGCAAACAAAATGGCGGCTTAAACTTGGGACAAAGTTAAGAGCTTTCTAACAGCAAGACTACATAGAGATACTGTCTAAAGACTTCTCTAGAAGCATTAGAAGGTAGAGAGAACCTCTATAAGTCTTAATAAAATCCAGTTATTCTTGCAAGGTGGTGAAATCAAGTATAGGAATATTTTTTACACTGTTACGCTTGTTCTTTAGATGTGAAAGTAGAATGCCGAATTTGTGTCAAAGGGTACAAAGATATTGTTATTGCCAGAAAGAGTGTCCAGGGACAGTATATTTTCTTTTTTTGTTATTGAATAAAAGCTTCTCATTTATAGTGACATTAATCCTTCATCATTAATATAGGCTGTACTAATTAAGATCTAATTTACCTGACAGTATTAAGCAAGCTGTAAA
>NW_003556178.1:0-1413 GCF_000090795.2 Amphimedon queenslandica | reverse complement strand
CACCCGTAATTGACGAAAATGCAGGAAAAGGCTGTTTTACCACCTTAAAAGTGGGTGTGGCCAAAATCACGGCGCGCTTCGCGCGCCCTCAGCACCCCCCTTCCTCAATTCCTAGATATGCCCCTGCTATTGACTTATTTCATTTTATTTTATGTATATTATGTTCTGCCTTATCTCGCTATATTTTCTTGTCCACCTTATTCTGTTATATTTCTTATGATAATAATAATAATTACATAATAATAATAATAATAATAATAATAATAATAATAATAATAATAATAATAATAATAATAATGATAAATGGTTGGGTACGCCTGATGGACCGTTTGACATCAATAGCTTCTGATCAACCTCAGGCAGCATATGCTACTTTCACACAATCAGTACAGAACAAGTGGTTATATCTTCAGAGACTGGTTCCGGATTGTGCTCGTTTGTTTGATGAGATTGAGTGTAAGATAGTACAAGATTTCCTGACTGCTGTTTTTGGCTGTGAAGTGTCAACTGATGATAGGTCTCTTTTCACACTGCCTACAAGATATGGTGGTCTTAACATGCTCTGTCCTGTGGAGACTGGTCAATCCTTCTTCACTTTGTCTCGAACCACTACTAGTTGTTCTGATTGAATCTTTAAAGGGAAAATCTGATTTTGATTGTGGAAAGTATTATGAGGCTTTTTTTAATGCTCAGGAAATGGCTGTATTGAAAGAGAAGCATTTAGAGGAAAGGTTTACTGCTATCATTGAGAAATTAGATAGGGTCCAAAGGAGAGCAGTAATGCAAGCTAAAGATGAGAAAATATCACTGTGGTTAAATGTGCTCCCTATGACAAGACATGAATTTGATCTAACACCTCAAGAGTTTAGAGATGCACTTGCAATACGTTACAAGAAACCATTACTACATATTCCATCTCATTGTGACAGTTGTGGTTTAGAGTTTGACTTAGCCCATGCCTTGTCTTGCCGTAAGGGAGGTTTAATTATACAGAGGCACAATGAGATAAGGGAAGCTTTTGGATATTTATCAGCATTGGCATGGAGTAAGGTTCGTCGTGAACCAATAGTGAGAGAAGCGGATATTGAGACCAATGCACCTGCCCTGATTGCTGACCTGGCTGTTAGAGGAGTTTGGTTGTCACCTCAGACAGAGGCGTTATTTGATGTTTGTATCGTTGATACTGACGCCAAGTTTTATGGTGACCTTTCCCCTTTGGCTGTTTTGAGTGCTGCTAAGAAAAGAAAGATAAGTATAAGAATGCATGTGAAGAGAGGAGGGCGATGTTCACACCATTATGCACCTCGGTGGATGGAATGATGGGCAGAGAAGCAAGTGTTTTTTTGAAAAGATTAGCTGATAGGTTGTCATGCAAATGGGAGAGAAGTTATAGCGAGATTATTTGTTGGTTGA
>NW_003556177.1:0-1413 GCF_000090795.2 Amphimedon queenslandica | reverse complement strand
CACATGAATACTTTCCAATGTGCAAACAATTGTTGTTTGTTAATGAGAACATGCATGCACATAATAATATTATTACAATAAACTAACAATCATCAACGAAAGATGTACTGGCAAACAATAACTTATAGTGATAGTACCTACTGTGGCCATGCTTATATGACATACCCATCAAACAAATATACATGTACATGTAACCTTGAATCATACCCTATGACAAAATACATAGGACACTTTGGAATCTCACAATATTTAATCTTACTACATATTCCATTCCTTAGACTACAGTAATGTAAAACTTATGCAGGCACCTCCTGCAGTGTGATACAACGACTCATCAAGGACCTACAATAAAACATTAAGTTGCATTTAATAATGAAATTAATTTAGTTACAACAATCAAAATCCAGAACTGCCTTTAATTATATTGCACATTCCAATATCAAGCAATGAAAATATTGCTGAATCATCAAATCCTTTCCAGCTGTCATTACCTGTAAAGCATAGTAACATAAACACATCAAATGCAAACAATGTAAACACACGGGCTAATAATAACAATAGTACAAACAGTGATGGTGAACAAAATCTATTACCAATCACATGGAACTTTTGTATTCCATATTGCTGAATCATCAAATCCTTTCCAGCTGTCATTACCTGTAAAGCATAGTAACATAAACACATCAAATGCAAACAATGTAAACACACGGGCTAATAATAACAATAGTACAAACAGTGATGGTGAACAAAATCTATTACCAATCACATGGAACTTTTGTATTCCATATTGCTGAATCATCAAATCCTTTCCAGCTGTCATTACCTGTAAAGCATAGTAACATAAACACATCAAATGCAAACAATGTAAACACACGGGCTAATAATAACAATAGTACAAACAGTGATGGTGAACAAAATCTATTACCAATCACATGGAACTTTTGTATTCCTTGTAACTCCATTATAGTACATATGTACTTACAACAAACTATAAAAGGATGAAATTCATGCATGATAATCACCAAACACTACAAGCACAATAAATGCATCAATAATCCACTACATGTACACTATACTAAACATTATACATGTATATGCATAATATACCTCATGTTTGTCACAAACATACAATACAAACCACTAACAAGATACAGGTGCTCACATAGAGGAACGTCCCCTTCAGCTGTTGAGTCTCATTCTAAGTCTGACCTCACTCTTTAACACCACATTGTAGTCCTAAGTATACCTGTATAAATTATGAATGTGACATACAAGTACTAACTACTAATGATAATGGTAGCATCTACAATGTTTCTGATTGGATCATACATGTATGTGCATGCATGTATTTTAGACATAATATTGCTTACCAATGCTAACCTCAGTTAAGATACTTTCATGACCTCCTTCATA
>NW_003556176.1:0-1413 GCF_000090795.2 Amphimedon queenslandica | reverse complement strand
CTGGTACTGCTCAACTGATCATATATCTAATAAGGAGAGAGAGAGAGAGAGAGAGAGAACAAGATTAATACATGTACATACACTAGCTTGTCATTAAACATAAATATTTGAAAAATAACTACACAAGATAAGATACAGTACACAACACACATGTATATCATGTATGAAAAATGCAATTTTAACTTCACAGAGCAAAGGGACAAGAAAGGGCAAGAGAGAAAATAACATTTTGTTGTTTATATAAAGTTAAAAAAACTCAAAAACACACGTTACTCCATTTGCCAAATCAAAGCAGACAGAATAGCACTTTGCCTTCAGGAGTAGATAGGTCCGCCGGGACTAATCTCAGGCAATCTACACAAAGATTGGATGGGAGGACCCGTAATATGGTTTGAATCAAAGCCGCTACCACTGCCAGATACTATAAGATCGTCACCAGAGCCAGTGATATTCTCTCCCGCTCCTGATCCCTCTAGATCAAATAATGGCTCCTGCCCGCGGCCATTAGTGAATAGAGTTGAGAATATGAGACTGGCTAGTAATAGTAGGGGAAAGGGTAGCCTGTAGGTTAGGATAATAGTCATCACTGGTTCTTTACAACAGAGAGAAAGTTAGAAATTACTCAAATTAGTAAATGATTAAATATGTGTTTATTTTAAAGAAGAGATAGAGCTCATAGTAATCCCTCCTTTTTCAGGCAGCACTTTTTCATTACACTCACGTGTCACCTACACGCCCAAGAGTTGGAACATGGACCAGTCCTGATACAGGCCTGAATCATTACTGATGATCGAGCCTGGACCGAGGATTTGGGGCAATGTCCTGATCCGATATTGACGAATCAGCCACGATTTATGCTGGTGCCAGACCTGATCCGACAACGATAACGATATTCATTAAGCCTCATTATGACGTACTTCCTGTTATGCTTAATTAATACTTAATTATTATTCATTATTAATTTAAAATGATTTGGAATTATTATTAAAACCAAAAAAAGATTATAATTGTTTTCTTCATCATAGTCTACCAATGTTCCACAAGTAAGACACTTCATATTTTGTAACTTAAGACACCTAAAGAGCCATAAATTAAGAAGGCACTAAAATAATAAACTTACATTACTGAGAAATTAATTTCCCAAAATCTCCAACATTAATGAACTCTGGGGTTCCATGTAGTGAAGAAGATCTTTCAAAGGTATCTTGTAACACATAGTCCTACAAAGCTTAGATCCATAACATAACTATAATGAGGCATAAATTCTACATAAGCAAAGGAACTACATACCTTCCTTAACCAGCATGATGAAGGCAGGTTCACAAAAAAATTCAATGCTATTTGAAGTGAACTATAATGACAAATGATGATAATAAATTAAAACACTAAATTAAACTGACCTTAACAAGAGCT
>NW_003556175.1:0-1413 GCF_000090795.2 Amphimedon queenslandica | reverse complement strand
TGAGATGGCTGTTACCACACACAGCTTGGCAAGTCACAACTTAAATACAAAGAAAAATAAAATGAAAATCAGTAGCTTTATAAACATTCACATGCTATCAATACATGCAGAGGTGTACATGTACATGTATAACAAGTGTACATAACGGAAATTAATTGGTAGCTACATCAATGAGTAGTGCACATGTACATGTACCTAAAAGAATTTTAGCATCGTCACGAAATAAATCAGAGTCCTGAAGATAATCTTTAGAGTCTCCCACGAGTTCCTTCCCCAACTCGACAACATAATCGTACAAGACACGTTTCTCTTCTGATGAAGATAGGACAGAGCTCATTGGTAGAGGGAGGGATGGAGGAGTAGAGACTTCACTGGCTAGCATCTATAAATAAGTACATGTATTAATTAAAACAATATTTGATAGTTATTGATAGTAATATTGTGTATCATTCTTTTTTCTTCCTCCCTCTCCCTTTCTCTCTCTCTCTCTCTCTCTTCCTCTCTCTCTCTCCCTCTCCCTCCCTCTCTCCCTCCCTGAGGCTCCCTCCCTCCCCCCCCTCTCTCTCTCAATCTCTTGATACTTTAATTTGTGAGACTAGGCTTGTCACAGGCTTGCCATCTTCAGTTTGAAGTGGTAATAAATCTTCTACTGTTTTCTGATGTCAAAAGGAAAAGAAAAGGATGAAAGAAAAATTAAAGTAGAAGCTCAAGAAAGTGACAAAAATTCAGATATCATTAAGTATGTTTTTGATTCAACATACATCAGCAATGTTATGTTCCTGTTGAACTTTCAATATAGAAAGGAACTTCCATAATGAGAGTACAAAATTGCGACTAACTAAATAAAAAAACAATAACAAAAACATCAAGTTATACATCCTTTAGGAAAGTGCGAAAAAGCAACTCTATCAAACTAAGTGGGCTACAATGTCCGGTAATAATATTATGCTACAAAATTCCACCCTCCTAATAATTGAAGATCAATACTTTCTGATTTAAATCAAAAAGTGACTGAAGCTGATTGAGCAAGCTAACTGGAAGGACCAGCTAAAGTTTCATCATTTTTATAGAGTTCAATCCATTTCCTTACCTCCAAACAGATATGGAGTTAATCTTCCAACCAATTGATCAGGAGTGAGGTTTGGCGTCAAGTTAAATTGATACATTACAGTGTCCACAATATGCAAATCACCACTCATCTCATGCCTACCAATCAATAATTAATTTAGAATTATTAATTCTATTTTAATTAACTGATCTTTTTTTCAATCAATAATTATTAATCGATTATTTTGTTTTTACTTGTATGAGTGATATTCCGGGATGTTTCTAAAGAGCCACGCCTTGAGGGGAACAGGATTATCCCCGTGGGGACTAACTGACAAAAAAGACGAGGAATTGACGTCCATGACT
>NW_003556174.1:0-1413 GCF_000090795.2 Amphimedon queenslandica | reverse complement strand
TGATCCAGGTCAGGAATGGCAAGACCACTGTTATCATTTGGTACAGACCTTATGAAGCAACTAGAAGACAGTTATGTGGTTGCAGTAGTCATTACAAACTAATGGTGTCATTGCAATCTTGCCCTTGACTACCCCATGTCAGCTTGACAAATGTTCCTGGCAGAGTTTGAGTTTTCCTTGCTTTTTTGTACCACTGAACTGTAAAAATGTACTATCACAAATTAAACAAACATTTTGTCATAATTATATTATTTGTTAAAATTATACAAAATAGTTTAATTTTTAATGAAATTTTACATATAATATGAATAGGAAAATGGCAATGACTACACTTGACTACCCTTCCTTTAAATGAAGAATGTTCCACACAAAGTTTCTCTAATTCAAATGATGTTTGGCACGAGCACAAGTTATGTTCAGGATCAGCTACATAGCTATGCTTACATGTAGATAGTTATTTCATTTAAGGAGAGATATAGGATGAGCCCAATTATTCTTGTGTAAATTGATTTGTGACAGAGAAAATTGATTTGTGTACTAATCCGTGTTCAGTGGCTGAAGGGCAAGAATGTTTCTCTTCATTCTAGGTGCTTCATAAACCTAGTAGCTACTAGTGATAGCTCCTTCGACTCCCCATCCATCAAAAGTAAAAATTTGTTTTAATGCTTTGTGCCTGAGTCATGCAGCAAGCCCTGTTTGTAGTTTAATCGATAGCATGATTGTTTCTCTAATTTATGGGAACCACAAGGTAGCAGCTTATAACTATAAATACTGAAAGAACGTTTCATAGAGCCTACAAACTCTTTACTGTGCCAGTACAACAAGTTTCGAAAAAACTTAGAAAAGCATGCTTGACTATACTTCTGCCTATGGAATCATGTAATATGTGAGTACTGTCGCATAGCAAGACTTTGCACCTTCTTTTAACTTTTGGATGGTTAAGAGTTTTTTTGACTCGGTGAGAATTAGGAAGCCATGAAACACATTGCGACATAATAAAAATTTGTTAAATAGCTTATTTTAATTTGTATGGGCATGATCTATTGTACACATGTCACATCACTGTCAGAACGACACTTCCTTTTCTCAGAAGACATTATTAGTCAGACAAAACACATCTCAAATTTTATCTATCCTGTATCTACTTGTATCTTAACTTTTTAACGAGTATTTGCTTGTATTTAATTTGCAAGTAGATGTGTATTTTGATGCATTTTCATCTTCTAAAAATATGTCACTTATTGCAAAAAGCATTTCATATAATCTTCCATTGCAGTTACTCAATCATAATAAAAGCAACGTGGGCACTAAAATTTTATACAAAAAAATGTCTTCTGTTTGAAAGGCAAAAAATGCACAATGGCTACCTGCCTGATTAGTACTAAAATAAGAAGAATAAGCATTAGACAACAG
>NW_003556173.1:0-1413 GCF_000090795.2 Amphimedon queenslandica | reverse complement strand
AGTTTAATGTAGCAGCCATGAGTCATTGAGCATGTCAAGAATAAAACAAAATGGAGTGGATTATAACTTATCTTCATGATTTCAGCAATATTGAATCATCATTAATAATAGTCTAAATAACTTGATTTTCACTGTTTTTATTAAAAATAATTTATTATTCTCCCTCTCTCTCTCTCCCTCAGTTGATGATAACTGGTATCATGGTGTGTGTCAGGATAAAGTTGGTATATTTCCAAAGACTTACGTCAGAGAACCTTAACAACAACCAGCTGCTAACAACCAGCTCTACCTGCTCCTCTTCCTCTCTCTTCATGATCCTCTCTTGTAGTCATTAGCTGTTTATGAGTTAATCAATTGTTTTATTTGACATCATTTTATTATATTCACTGACAATTATGGTATTATTTTATTTTCTTGCTGTTATTATTGTGATCTATTACAATTATCTATTCTATTATTCATTGTTGCATGTAAAGTGTATTGAATCTATTGATAATGAATTCCTGATGTGTGTTGTGCACTTCTAGTAAAAACTAATTAACTATCAATGAATCTAATTAACTGATCACAAGATGTCCTTAGAGGACAAGTGTTGGGCTGCGTTTGAGAATGAAGATCATAAAGAAGCTGTTCGCTTGCTACCATTAGTGAAGGAACCGAATAAAATTAAAAGAGGAGGGGACCCTCTACTTCATTTGTCTTCAAGCAATGGCTGGTTAGATGTTACAAAAGATCTCATCACTAAATATCACTGTGACCCACACGAAAGAGATGGTGGGGGTTGGACTTGTCTTCATAGGGCTGCACGAGATAATCATGTTGATGTGATGAGATATCTCATTGATGAGTGTCACTGTGATCCAATGGCTGTTGACAGTTTGTGGCGGCGGACACCTCTTCACGATGCTGCTGTTAGTTGGGGTAGTTCTGCAGCTGCTGAATATTTACTATCAACTGGTAAATGTGATCCATTGGCTAAAGACAATGTGGGGAGAACACCATTTAAACTAGCTAAGGAGAGAGGTAACACTGATACTCTTTCTGTCTTTAAGAAGTTTGGTGGCATAAAATCATCTCATCCAATTGATTCTTATGTTAACGTCCTCCTTGTGGGTAATCCTGGAGCTGGTAAAAGTACTCTTAGTCATGTCATCAATGACACAGCTAGTTTTACTCTTCTTGGTTCCTTTAGAAATGTTGGAGGGGTAGTGCCCTGTACTGCTGGCATCATTCCTTATAAACTACAACACAGGACACTGGGTAACATCATTCTTCATGATTTTGCTGGTCATTCGGAATACTACTCCAGTCACAGTGCTGTCATTGAGAATCTGTTACAAGGTTCTGGTGGTGTGTTCCTAATAGTAGTCAATATATTGGAGAAGGAAGCAGTCAAACAGCTTCATCAGTGGC
>NW_003556172.1:0-1413 GCF_000090795.2 Amphimedon queenslandica | reverse complement strand
CCGCGAAAATTTATTGCCTCAAAAATTTCTACACTTACGGTATTTTGAATGTACATGTACATATAATGCATTTACATATACAGCTAGTACACTGTTGTATTGATAACATGCATGCATATACCATGCAGCCCTTTATTCAGTTAATTTGTTATTGATGTGCATATTTTTAACCTAGTAATTGCAACCTAAAAATTGATGGAACCATGTATGTATTGTCAGCAATAGAAATTACTACAGCAATCAATGTGTATATATACGCTTCTTTTCCAGGAAAGCTTATCAAATTTGTGAAATGACCAAATTTAGAGTGAAATTTTGATCAGTAATAACTGTACATAGCAGTCCTATACTGAGATATCTGCTTTGGCAGATATTATGTAGGTACATTTTATTACATTACCCATGCAGTCACACTTGGTCACTGCAATTTGTACGTGTACAGGCACAGATCCAGATTTTTTGCTGATTGTGATAGTTGTTGCATCTAATTTAATGTGTAATTTTATTATAGGATCATATACTACTGATAGGCTGGTATTCAGTGACAGTATTGGATGCTACTGATGGTTCAATACTAGTCCAACACATACTCTCCTCTCCTCCTTTATCCAAACCAGTCATTAGTGACTTCACTGATGATTCATCCAATGACATTATAATACAAACACAACATGGGTGAGAATTTTGTGCATATTCATGTATCATACTACATTGTAAATGTCTATATTGTAATACTTGTGTCAAGTCTTAAGAAATGTACACGTAAGAAGAGTCTTTTGCCATGCCCTGACATATGGGTATATGTACATGTACATGCATGCAAAGTTGCAAACAGAATTACTTCACCTGTAAAGGCTATGCCTTATCCCTTATAGCTCTTATTAAAATTAATTTGTACCGCACCCACTTTTAGTGTAGTGTGTATATTATGTGTCATACAAGATTCATGTCATTAGTATGTGCATGTGTATGTTCTTATTTTGGGATGTGTATTATTATTTTGATATTCATGCTTTGTTATTGGATAAGTTACTCCTCCTCAGTACATGTACATTGTAACTCCCCTTTTGGGATTTGGATTAATTTATTGCTTTGTGGCAAACAAAAATGTGCCTACCAACTATCAGTATATAGTATGAGCCTATGGCTTCAACTATTGGTTTTCTGGGCGAAACAAAGCAATGAAAGCATGTGTAGCTACAGTGTACCTAGAATCACTGATGTATTTTATTTTAAATGACAGTTTTTAGCATAATTATTTCCTACATTCTTAATAGCTTAGTAGCATACAATACAATACATTATGTGTATATACTGCATTTTAGCTTGGGGGGTTGTATTGTAACTATGCATGTACTGAGATTAGTTGAATACATAATGGATAAACACCTCCTATGAGGTGTTTATGGAATT
>NW_003556171.1:0-1413 GCF_000090795.2 Amphimedon queenslandica | reverse complement strand
ATGATAAGAAAGAAGTTGGTCATTGGAAAGCTATGTACTCTGTTGTTAGAGATTTGGAAGTTCTTAAAAGGGTAAGGTATACATGTACATGTACATGTACACACATACATAATATATATTTTGGTTGATTAGAGTTGTTGTATTTATGTTTTTGTAGTATTTAGAGAGCAAGCATACGTCAGTTGAATATGATGATATTGCTGACTATTTTAAGTTTAATCAACCAAATGGAACACTCAAATTGACTCTACAAAAAACTCAACTGCAGTTAGGATGGACTGTTAATCCTGATAGAGAACCAATGGAAGTATGTGTCCATATAAAGTCAAATCATGCAATATTACTGTGTGTCTTTATTGTAGTTATGTCAGTCTACAATTGAGCATTTTTCATCATGTCCCTCTCCTTCATATGCAACATGTAGTATATCAGTGTATGCTAAACCTGGTATTGCTCAGGATCCACTTCATTGTCCTATTAAATTAACTGGAATAGATCCTTCAAAAATTGTCTACATCAACAAATCACCTCCTGCTCTTCCTCCATCAATGAGTAAGTCAATGATAATTAAAATTAATTTTATTATACCTCATTTTACAGGTTCTACTACCTCCTCCTCCTCTAATGTAGTACATGAATCAACGTCAGTGTCATCCACTGGAGGAGCTAGTAAGTGATAATACTGTGTGTATATACTAACCTTTGACCTCTATTAGGTCCATCAGCTACTGTTGATGTCAATAATGTAAAGAAAGTGATCAATGAAGTTCTTGTATCTCATTATGCTGCACTCAATTCTTTGCCTAAAAAGTCTCTTACTGGTCTTATCAATCAGTTGTACACAGCTAAGCTTATTAGTAATGAAGTTAAAGAAGCTCCTTCAATGAAGGAATGCATCGATGAGTTCAAGGCTAGTCTTAGTTTTAAAAGGAAGATGCCTAAAGTGCAGGAGCACTGTCAAAAGTTCTTAAGCTCATTCATTGCTGCAAGAGGCAGTTATGCTGATGCAGCAGAAGCTTTAGGTGAGGACTGGATTGAAGCTATTAGGAATGAACTGGGACTTGATTTTAATATTAACATTGATGCTTGATATAATTGATTTACTTCGTTATTATTGCTTGTTTTAAATAATTTTTTTTTAAATATTAATTTGCGAAGAGTTCAACAATAATATTATTAATTCCGAAGACAAACTAAACACACATGATGATAGTGTACATGTGTTCTAGTACTTGGGATTCTTTTGAGAGTGGAAATAACATCATCTGTATCTTGATATCAAGTGATCTTGAACAATCCTTGCTCTCATGTAATAGATCACTAATAATAATAATAATAACAATAATTAACAATAATAATCAGCGTACATGTACATGTATAATTAGGAGTGATGTACATGTATATGTACATGTA
>NW_003556170.1:0-1414 GCF_000090795.2 Amphimedon queenslandica | reverse complement strand
CAGTCCATGAAGCTAACCATGTGACCTTTAATAGGAGAGAAAGAGAGCTACTCAATGCAGTGATATTTTTTACACATACACTGTACATGTACGTGTACATGTATGTGTAAATGTACACATATAAATTTGCTAACTTTTAAAAATGCTCATAACTCAAAAAAATTAAGTCGGAATCAGCTCAAACTTTCTACACAGCATAAGGACAACAATATGTATCTGAAAATGTAGTAAAAATTTGGGGTGATTTCGGAGCCATTTTTCTGAAAAAACCATGGGCTATAGCCTTGGGTATTTTTCAAAATAGGCAATTTAAAAAAAACTGGCTGTAACTTAAAAAATTGAAGTCAGAATCAGCTCAAACTTGCTACACAGCATAAGGACAACAATATGTATCTGAAAATGTAGTAAAAATTTGGGGTGATTTCGGAGCCATTTTTCTGAAAAAACCATGGGCTATAGCCTTGGGTATTTTTCAAAATAGGCAATTTTAAAAAAACTGGCTGTAACTTGAAAAATTGAAGTTGGAATCAGCTCAAACTTGCTACACAGCATAAGGACATCAATATGTATCAGAAAATGTAATAAAAACTTGGGATGATTTCGGAGCCATTTTCAGAAAAGAAATGGATGTTATGCACCAGAACCATACAAACATGAACATGTACAAGTAAATTTGTACATGTATTCTACTTTCCTTCTCCCTCACCTTATTATCATGCTGCACACTCTTCCACTTGTGTCCTTCAGGTGCAGGAGGCACTGGTGCCTTCTTACCAATATTAATAGTAACATCCTCTGGTTGGACTCTCCTCTTTATCTTCCCTTGCTTAGGATGGTCCCCCCTACCACGAAACAGGCCTGGTGGTTCTGTTTTAAAATTCCCTATCTTCTCCTTGTGTCCATCCATTATTGCCCAACCGTATTCTTCTGTGATGGCGTCGTTGGCTTCTTTTATTTTCTTTTTCTCTTCTTTTGTCATTTGCTTCTTTTCCTCTGATTTCCTTAGGAAGTACTGGTGGATCTCTTTGAAGTTGCACCTTGTGAAGTCTTTAATGGTAGCAGCCTCTTCTGAGGTCATCTCCTTTTTGAATAGAGAGAGAGAGAAAAGTAGAAACAAAAAATGAACTTTTAAGCTAATTTTGATAAAATTGGATTTCTATTTGTGAAGTTAATATTGCTCAAAATTTGGCCAAAGACCAATTTAGATCATGTACTACATGTATGTACGATATTTTCAGGCTCATGAAGCATGTTGTTTAGTTCAAAAAAAGAGAAAGGGAGAGAGAGATACATGTACATGTATATTTACATATACATGTAAGTACATGTATAACTACATGTTCAGTACATGTACAATGTACATGCAATACTCAGTATCTTATAATTGATGTTCTCTTACTTTTCTCCAGTCAGC
>NW_003556169.1:0-1414 GCF_000090795.2 Amphimedon queenslandica | reverse complement strand
AGCAGGGAATCAACCAGGTTTGAATTTTAAACTGCTTCATATAAATATAACATGTTATATAATAATACATTAATTGTCTGTCTACATGTACATGTACATGTAATGCATTCATTGTCTACATGTCCATGTTGTATCTTGTGTTGTTTATGCTTTTATGTACATGTACATTTTTATTTCTTATACTTTACAGGTACCCCATTGACTCCTACTGCTAATCTTAAGATGTTGGTAGCTGCAGCTAATTCAGCTCTTGAGATGGAGAATGCAAATTCAGCAGCAACCAGTGGCTCCTGTCTCATTGATAATCATTCTGATAGAGATGATGAGGCTTCATCCAGGAAAATGAAATCTCTAGCTTTACTATGTAAAAGGTTAGCTAGACAATTAGCACATGTACACATTGCTAATGACCACTTATTGGCAGCTTTAATAATGTAATTTTATTCATTGCGTATAGTGTGCATGCTTTGAACATTATGCCAAATTTGAGTACCACCACATGTTTCACTGCCAAAATTGTCCCTTTGCAATTATTCTTCAGTACCTTATGTCACTTATTTTTTGATGTCTTTATCATTCCTTATCATTGTGTAGTAAGTTTGTAAAAAGGCTGTCTTTATTGGCTATATAGTATCATTTGTAACAATAGAGCCACCACAATAGCACTAACAATTAACATGTGCTATACATGTACAATGTACATGCTAATAATGTATAGTGGCTATACAGTATATACATATGTAGTATTTTGCCTGCTTGCATGCTTAATTATTTTTTGCTTTCAGTCCCCTGGTACCTTTAATGTTTATAGGTACTCCTAGCTATATTAGGTAGGAGGTTCATGTCCAGTTGTATGTTTCTATGTACTGGTGTAGTCATGAATATATGCCACTTAGTTCAATATGCCACTTAGTCTAGATGTGTACTATAATTATTCATGAGCATTACCTCAGTCCCAACAGTCTGTAATGCTATATTGAGCTCAGCCAGTATCATGTTACTAGTTTTGATTGTATATAGTTTCAGCATGCTTACACTGCCAGGTGCTTATAGGATGCAACTTTATTCATTCACATCCACTTGCATAAACTTTGTAGTAAATGTATTTTTATGTGTGTATATACATGTACATGACTACATGTATATTATTATACTTATAGCTTTATCTTAAATGTGTTTTTTAATAAATATATATTAGGTTTCTTCAGGTAGCCGAGGACGAGATAGGCCCTGGTAAGGAGTTCAGTCTTGAGATGATTGCTAATTCCCTTGGAATCAATCGTCGTCGCATCTACGATATAATTAATGTAATGGAAGCACTGGAAATGATTTCAAAACAATCGAAGAACTGGTACCAGTGGCATGGGCAGAGCAACCTTGTTGCTACTCTAGCTAAGCTAAAAGTAAGAGAGGA
>NW_003556168.1:0-1414 GCF_000090795.2 Amphimedon queenslandica | reverse complement strand
ATGTGTGAATATACATGTGTCTGTGTGTGTGTGTGTAAAGATGGATTCACAATTGATAGAGTGTCAATGCTGGAATTAAAATAAATTGTATTTTATATACATTGTGTAGATTGTGTATGTACATACATGTATTTGTGTGTATGTGTGCATATGTTTTAATATGTGTATGTGTGTACTAACACGTACATCATGTGTACATGTAACATGTACATGTGTGTGTATGTGTGTGAGCAATTATGCATGCTTTACATGTAGCTTTATATGTGTATGCATGTATAGATGTACATGTATGTGTGTTAGTGTGTCATTAGTATGTGTATGTGTATGTGTGTACATGCAGACACTTAGTAAGTTCTTAATTGTGGACTCACATGATATAATAACAGACTCAGTTGTGTATACTTGTCTATTAATATATTGTGTATTATTAATTTTATTATGTGATCTTTGTGTTACATAAAACACACTGTGCAGACTATAAAACTGTGAGTTAGTTATTGTGTTTATTAACCAGATATCAAATCAATTAATATGTCATACACAAATTAATTATTATCATTTAAATTTTATAGATTAATCTACCAGTCAATGTCACTGAGAGATATGATCATTCTCTCTCAGTGTGGAGTGTGACCCCAACTACTAACTGGATAATTGAATTTGGAGGAGATACAAACACTGATACAGCAGTTATTGAACTCAGTAAGTACATGTAGACAGTAGTAGATACAATGTGTATTGAATATGTAATGATAATTAGTAATGATAATATTACAATAAAGTAAGTAATTCTTATGATGAATATTTAATGAGAGCATTTGACGTATACCTATGATACTAATTATTACCAATTGATTCCTGCTATGTACAATAGTGAAATATAATGACTGCAGATACAGAAACACTGATATTAATAGGAGCTAGAGTGAATGAAATATTATTATGAGTGTATTTATATACAATAATATGTTCATGTGGTTAACTGTGTAAATTGACAGAGGTCACACATACAATGATTAAACATGAATCCATCAATAATAAGGTTACCATAGTAACTAAGTGTAATTAATTTGTGTATTTCTTATTCTCCACTATTTTGTTACTGTATAGGATATACTAGTGATAATGATTGGTCTACTAGTGTAATACCTCTGGACCAGTATCAAGATCAACTAAGAAGAAAGATACTGAGTGATTGGGAGAATTTAGGAACAGAAAAACTACTTCAAATTCAAGATCGTCTGCAATTACAAAGAGAAAATGAATTCTTTCAGGAACAGCCTCAAAGAGAAATAAAAGAGAAGGAGCAGATACAGCAAGATCGAGACAAAGAGCAGCAACAGCTTCTTCAAGAAAAAGCAACACTTAGTGAGCAACTTGATGATGCTACCACTCTCCTTGAGCAAGCAGAAAA
>NW_003556167.1:0-1414 GCF_000090795.2 Amphimedon queenslandica | reverse complement strand
GTAGCAAGTTTAAGCTGATTCTGGTCACACTTGAATTTTTTATGAATTTTTTAAGTTGTTCAAAAATCAGGCCAAAATCCCTGTACTATAGTACAGCGTCTTTGGCCAAATTTCGCCAAAAACGACTAGGAGAGAATTCCCCATTTTTATAATTTTTCCTGATGCATATACATGTTCTTATGCTGTGTAGCAAGTTTGAGCTGATTTCAATCAAATTTGAATTTTTTATGAATTCTTAAAGTTACTCCAAAATCAGGCCGAGTCCCTATACTACATCTATATGTACCAGAAAGAAAGTATCAGTAATGTAGAATGTACTGCACTTATTCATTCAATAGATGCAGACTTTATTCAATATGGTATCACAAAAATAATTCTTATTCTTTTCTCTTACATCAGTGACATCTTGAAGGTGTTCAATGGTCTTAAGACATGAATGAGGTTGAGTCATAGTGTGGATCATTGCTGATCTGTCCTTGGATCCAGTGATCAGCATACCAAGATTATGATAGACCGAGGTTAACTGATTAACGTGCTCGGTTTGATAACTCTGAGGATTTAGGATTTAGAAGAGAGAGAGAGGGAAGAAAATAATGAAATTGTAGTACCATATAGCAGGAAATTCTGGAGGGAATTAAATTTGGCGAATTTGGCATTTTGATAGCCATTCGCCAAACTAAAATCTGCCATTTTGAGCCATTATACACATGCTCAATGGCACGTGGTCACAAATTCGCCAATCACCAAAATTTAGCAATTCACCAAATTTTAGCCCCTCCAAAACTTACTGCTATACGGTACATATACATACAATGTACATGTACATGTAAGAGGAAGGGCGGACGCATTGAGACACTAAAAATAGCAAATGAGAAACATAATGCATGTACATGTACATTATGTGAATTAACAGACACTGCAAGTCCAGTATGTGTGTGTGCAACTGTGCCTACATGTACATGTACATGTATGCACTTATCATAATTTTCAGTTTCTATGTTATTACACAAATCGGCAAACCTTAACCATAATATCAACACATTAATGACAAATGCATGTAACTGTAAATGTAAATGTAGTGCTAAACTTTACGTACTTTTGGGGAGCGAAACTTTAGGGGGCAAGGAGAATTCTATCTTTTGTCATTTTTGGTGAAATTTGACCAAAAAAAGCCTGTACTATTAGTAACGCGGTAGCGTTACTAAGTAGGATTCACCCCCAAACAAAATGGCTGCCACGACTTTTGCAGCCTTGCTATACTGGGAAAACGAGCTCCTATGCTTACCAGACTTTATAGAGGACCTTATCTTGACCAGAGGACTCCAATGGTACAACTAGCGTGGCTCTAGACCTTGTCTAAGCGAAAAGCCAAAAATCGGCGAACCGGCCGTTTTGTTCAGCCACCTTTTTTCAT
>NW_003556166.1:0-1414 GCF_000090795.2 Amphimedon queenslandica | reverse complement strand
TACTTTCATCATCAGTAGTCATTTCATCATCAGAATCATCACAAAAAGGATTATCTTCAGAGCTAACTATATCACTTTTTTCTTCATCAATTTCTGTAGAGTTGGTAACACAAACTGTGCCAGCGCTTAATGATAGTATCAATAGATGTACATGTTTGCATATAGTAGTGTCGCATCCAAGCATGTACATGAGTACATGTGAGTACATATGTCACATGATGAACAGCGTAGTGATATTAATCTGCATAATAATGACAATAGTAATGAGAGTTCTACTTTAATAATAATATTGTTAATAATATTAATAACGATAATAACAATAATGATAATAATAATAATGATAATAATAATAATAACAACAATAAATATTATCAATAATAAGTTAATATTAACAATATTAAAATAATAATAATAACAATAATAGAAAATAATGTTCTTAACTTACTGAATTTTGCACAAATGACACTCAAGATGTCTACTAGTGACTTCTTTCTCGGGGTGCTTCTTTTTTATATGCCTTGATAGCCCGAGTGAAGAAAGATTTGTCACAATCATCAAAAGAACAAAAAATCGAAGGAGAAGGCGTAGCCATACAGCACAAGTGACAAGAGAGGTACCAAGTGAAAAGAAAAACACAGTAAAAGGTGAGAAACGACGAGAGAAATGGTGAGAAACGAAGGGAGAAAGACTGCAGTGACAGCATTACAGCACACGTGTTAACATCATTAATTTTTGGGTGGAGTAGTAGGCGTAGTTAGCTAAAACGGACGAAGACGGAGTTATCCAAGATGGCAACGGTCTGTACCTAATGGCTTGTGGATGACTGTCCTGGAATTTTGAAACTAGCTCCTAATACTACACTTTACAGACTATACCCTAAAATTTAGACCATTTATTTTCATGAGTGGTTCATTTTGTGCTTTGTTCAACCTCTGTTTCCTTCTCTCTTTCTCTCCAGTTATAAAATGATGTGTTCTTGATGATGATTGTAATACCGGCATCATGTCCGTCTCATGGTCTGTGAAAAGGATACATGTACATATAAGTCCTAATATGGAATTGAAACAGATTCATACACTAACAGAAATGGATGCATGTACATGTATGTACATGTACATGTGTATCAGAAATTCAGAATAATGTTGATGAGAGAATAGATTGAATGAGAAAACTTGAAATAATGAGGAGTAAGAGAGAGAGAGATAGGGCCGTTCAGCTTTTATTTCATGTGCTAATCCTATTAGCTATACTGCATGGACAGTATTACCTCAATTTGTCTTCATAACATTGTGCATTAATTGATACATGTACATGTACATGTGTATTTATAGTCATTTTCAGTTAATGATACATGTACATGTACTGCATGTTTTTTGTTTTTCTTACTTTTAGCTGCTTCATTGTAGTTAATTTA
>NW_003556165.1:0-1414 GCF_000090795.2 Amphimedon queenslandica | reverse complement strand
ACCCGTTACACAGATAGTAATTCGTTGACTCTCACCGTCTGCCATTTCTGCTTGGTCTGCCATAATTGTGGTGGCTACCCATGATCTACAGGCCAGCTACACCTCCAAAATAGGTGTGGCAAACTCTGTCCTTTTGTCATTTCCATTGTCCAATAAATCGCAATAATGGCTGAAGGTCGAGCTGGAAGTGATGAACACAAAATAACTCCCGACATAGTATTTGCGTCATTACCTGAGAAAATGAAGAAAAAAAAATAAAAGCATTAGGTCGTCGTTCAGAGCCTGTTACCATATTAGTTATGGGCCCAACTGGTGCTGGCAAGTCAACACTGGTCAACGCATTGGTGGGAGGCATTATGGCAGAAGTACATCGTGGAGCAAGATCTGTGGCACATAGATCTAAAAGGAATGTACACGAAGGAGAGTTCTTGGGAGTGAAGATACGAGTATACGATACTGTTGGGTTTGGTGATACTGAGGGGAGGAGTGATCACAGTATTATTGAGGAGATTGCCCATGTTGTCAGAAATACTAGAGTTGATTTAGTATTAGTCTGCATGAGGATGGATTGCAGAGCTAGTCGTGAAGTTCAAGAGATATTTGCTTCACTTTCTGATGAGATGCCCACAAAAATGTGGAAGAGAACAGTAGTTGTTTTGACGTTTGCTAATGTCTTTTTTCTACAAGGCTTACCTGGGACTGCAATTGAGGAAATAGAGAAAGAAGTGATGCAGGAGATTGAAGAATATAGAAACCAGATTTCTAAAGTTATCAAAAAGGAAATACTCTCTGATGTGCCATTTTGTATTGCTGGTAGGATATATGAAAGAAAATTGCCTACTAGTGATGATTGGCTATTGGACTTGTGGAAAATTTGTCTTCAACGTTTTAGTGATGATACAAAACCTTTGTTCGAAACTTACTCAATGGTTGCTACATTTATAGCTATAGCTGTGTTAGCTACAACAGTAGTTGGGCCTGCTGCAGTAAGGGTAAGAGGATCAGGTCTCTTTTCTCAACAAGGTTCAACATTAGGAGAAGCTCTAGGGACATATGTATCTAGAAATATCGGTACAAATGTAGATTTTGCTCAAATTTTGGAATGTATTAGAGAATTTTTGCAGAACTGAACCAAGGAATACTAAATTTTTATTAGTTTATATGTAATGTATATTCATTATAGTAATTTTTTCATTTAAGCCAGGGCTGTATTTAGTCTAGCTTATTAATCAAAATAAACAACAATTAAATAATAATGTTCATAATGACAACAATAATATGACATATACACACGACATGGCTTTTAACATGACTACTATTAAAAACCAGTCTATAGAGGGTTAATTAATATTCATAGTGATCGTTGATGTATTGTATGAGAGGCTGAGGATGAGTTCCATTAGTACCTGCAGCA
>NW_003556163.1:0-1414 GCF_000090795.2 Amphimedon queenslandica | reverse complement strand
GCATACACAACCAAGCATTGTCAGAAAGGATGCAGCTAGACAAAAAGCTGACCTTAGAATCCACTACTAAACTTGCTAGAGAGAATGAGGCAGTCAAAATGCAACAAACAGAGATGCGAGATCAAACGAAGAAGATCGACATCGACACTGTCAAAACAGGCCAGAAGAGCAAACTCAAGAGACGCCCACCTAACAGTCCACATCAAAAGAAGGGAGCGGGATTTTCTCAGAAGTCTGCACTGCCTAAAACCCACAGTGATTTTTCTAGATGTGGGAATAGTCATATCAGTGGGAGAGATAACTGCCCTGCTAGGGATGTGAAATGTCACAAATGTGGTAGAACTGGACATTACCAAAGGAAGTGCTAAGACTGTTGATAATGTTCAGAGAGATGATCAGGAGAACTTCCTTGGAGCTATAACCAGTGGCAAAAGTGAGCCCTGGTGCACCACCTTGTACATGAATAAACGCCCGGTCAAGTTCATAATAGATACGGGAGCTGATGTGACAGTTGTTCCTGAGGTGGTATATAGTCGAAAGAGAGATGGTCCTCTACGACAATCTCATAATCCTCTGCTTGGTCCAGGGCAATATACTCTTGAAGTCTCAGGTTGCTTTGAGGCTACAATAAAGGTACAGGGAATATCAACCAAAGATATGGTTTATGTGGTGAAGAGTCTCAGTACACCTTGTGTTGGAAGAATTACTATACAGGAGGTCACACGGGATAAAAATAGTATTGTAACGAGGTATCCAGAGCTATTCAGGGGACTGGGAAGAATAGAAGGACTGTACTTGAACAAATTACAGGACACAGCAATGCCTCATGCAGTTAACACACCCCGTCGAGTACCAATACCTCTATTACCTGAAGTGAAATGCGAATTGAAACGAATGGAGAGATTAGGGGTTATATCCAAAGTTGATGGACCTACAGACTGGTGTTCTGGCATGGTAGTTGTTCCCAAGCCTGGAGATGGAGTTCGAATTTGTGTTGATTTAACAAAACTCAATCGTTTTCTTAAGAAAGAAAGACATCTGTTACCCTCTGTCGAACATGTTCTAGCACAAATAGGAGATGCTAAGATATTCTCAAAATTAGATGCAAATTCTGGATTTTGGCAAATAGAACTCTCTCCAGAATTGTCAAAACACACCACCTCTATCACTCCATTTGGAAGGTATATGTTCAGAAGACTTCCCTTTGGAATATCTTCTGCACCTGAGTTCTTCCAGAAGATGGGAGAAATACTATGTGATTGCAAGGGAATTGTTGGTCTTATTGATGATGTTCTAGTGCATGGAAAGACAGAGAAAGAGCACGAGTCACGTCTGACAGCTGTATTAGAGAAGTTAAATGAGAAAGGAGTGACTCTCAATAAAGATAAATGAATCTTTTACTCTGATTCTATTC
>NW_003556162.1:0-1414 GCF_000090795.2 Amphimedon queenslandica | reverse complement strand
ATCCATAATTACTTACATAATAGTATTAATAATACAATGTAGAGTAGAATTTGCGTCACGAGAGTAGGATTTTCATTTTGGATTTTCATTGGTAGTCGTTCAGAATCCTACTTGCCCTTGTTTCCATTACTTTTTTATGAACTTGCTCTAGAATCCTACTCCATCTTGTTTTTTTTTAAATTTTTTATGTTTTACAATACAAGAAAGACCATTTGGTGCAAATAGATCTTAGATTTGCTGTGTAGTGTTAAAAGTCTGTAGTGTACATTATGCATGTACATATTGAGGAGGAAAAACTATGAAACTGAGATTATCACAATGGAATGCCAGGGTTACCTGCTCTGCTCAAAAATGTAATTACCGGTATTCTGCAGTGGCTCTGCCAAATGTTAGCATAAGGCATTGCTATAACCATAGTAACACAAATAATTGGCTAATTGGATAATTGGATGTCCAGACTAGATGGCAGCATAAATATCATATACCAACACCAATACCTCACTAAGGTTGATACACCAACCCTGACCACCTCACTAAGAGATACTTACCCACCCACAGATCAAGCCACTCAGCACATGATGATCACATGACATTTATGCACACAATATTATAATAGACAAACTTCAATAGGACATACAGTAGTAGTGACAGTGCATGTTTTTACTTATAATAAACCAACAGGCAATCTCTTCTCACTGCATTTTAGGGAGCATAAAGTACATACATTATGTATAATACATTCCTGTTTTGTTTTTGAATATTTTAGTAATTTTTGATCCTGTATCTTGTCTATTCACTATTGTATCTTCATTTTTGAATTGTTGTTGTTATTATTGTTATACCGGCATGTATTATTATTATTATTATTATTATTATTATTATTATTATTATTATCATCATAGATTAAAGCAGGTTAATGAGGTTGTTTTAATTTTTACATGTGTATCTTTTTTATAATTAAAAAAAAAGTAGTTGAACCTCACAAGGAAATGGGCTAATCTTTGAAAGCAAATTAACATTAGGTTCACGTATAGTAGCAAGTGGCAAGCATTAAAAGAGATACTTTCAGTCTTGCTAGTGTTTTTCACAGAACTTGACAAAAGCTCCTAGTTAGGCATTTTCTTTATACATCAGTTTCTGTTAGTTATTGTCAATTGTTTATTGTAACTTGATTAGATAGTAACACTATAAAAAACACTGCAAACATTAGAATTGATAAAAGGACATTGAAAGTAGTTACAATAACACTCTACTGTGATCATAAAAGTTACACTAAAATAGACTAAAGGTAGATTCTCAATATGACACATGTGCGTCTGTCACGACTGGAAGTGCTGTATAAACCAATGGGAACATGCGTTAATGCATCAAATTAGAAAACATTTCTATTCTGACGAATTGACGCATACTCCCA
>NW_003556161.1:0-1414 GCF_000090795.2 Amphimedon queenslandica | reverse complement strand
TGAAATCATAGATAACAGAGTAAATGAAATCTAATATCTATGTAAAAATGGCCTTAGCATGACATGTGATCAAAGAAGCTTAAGTTTTTTCTTCTTACGAGTGACTTATGACGAGTAATATGGCACAATACTGCTGCCTAGATATATTTAAAAGAGTTGAGAGAGTCTGGCTAGTACTGCTAGCCCACTACATTTCTGCCTCAACCTTTCACAAAGTCGGATGGCCAGGATGAAGTTTGGAGCATAAGTCCAAGTCACTACCAAGTAAGAATTAAGAAATTGTAGGCATATAGAAGGTAGTAATCTACTGGAAAATGGTTTTGTCTATCTCGAGAGTGTCAGCTTAATCACTGTATTTTTTTTCACCCTTACTTATCAAGCTTCTTCTCCCTAGTGCTGCTCTTTAAACATTTTTGCCTGATAAATGAAGGCTTGGACTAGCTATGGAGAAAGATCTTTTATTTAAAAAGTTTTTAAAAATCTAATTAAAAGTTCATGGTGACAAACAACCAAAGTACATAATACCTGCCTATGCAGCAAGTCCGATGAAGAGCAAAATAATACTTACTGTAGAGTACATGCTATCAAATAATGTTTATTACATGCATAGTAACTCCTAATAAGGAAGTGGGTAATTGATAGCCCTAACCTGAGTAATCTGCCCTTTTGCTGATACCAGCACTATGGCTGAAGGAAGTGAGTTCTCTTTATAAAAGTGTATTTTTAGCACTGCACTCACTGTAGGTAAGGCTACAAAGGAAGTTTTCAAAAAAACACTACCAAAGCTTATTAACACACTTGGGAAGGAACCCCCTTTTACTATTGTCACTGCTTCTTTATATGCTAAAGGACTGATTACAGAACAAGAACTTGAAGCCATTAAGACCAAACAAGGTGTTGAAAGAGGTAGTGAAGTGGCTTTTAAGCTCACAGACAAGATAAAGGATAGTGATGATCCTACTGCCTGTCTACTTACCATATGCGAGATATTTGAATCTGATGACATAGATAATCATACATTGAAGAAACATGGAGCAAGCATGAGAAAGAGTATATCAAGTAAAATACACATTCTATTATGATCCTTTCTAAAGACTCTATTCTAATAGACAGCACAGCTGCTACTGTAACCGTTCAGTCTGACGAGAATGAATCTTTTGAGCATCTTGATGTGCAAAAAGAGTATCTCACACCGGAAAAGGAAGAGAAGATCAAAGCATTGCGTGATAGTGGAAGGCCTCTTACTATATTAGTGATTGGTCCAGTTGGTGTTGGTAAGTCAACACTTGTCAATGCTATGTTTGGGAAGGATGTAGCTGAAGTCGGACTTAGTGGAAGAGCCGTTACAACAGAAGTGCATCCTTATGAGGGAGAATACAATGGTGCTAAGATAAAAGTGTATGATACTGTGGGG
>NW_003556160.1:0-1414 GCF_000090795.2 Amphimedon queenslandica | reverse complement strand
CTGCTGTGACAGTAGCCGTTTAATAGATGAAAAATTGAAAGTACACTGTACTTGTACAGGGGATTACCCTGTGTTTTGTATGATTATAATAACATTGTAGTATGTGATTTGTATTCTATTGTGAGGTTCATAACCTCACTCACCTGAAAAAATCACAAGGTCATTGCATGTAAATGTTGATTATGATTAGGCTATTCAACTATTATCAATCAGGTTACTGCATTCCTGGTTTCCTGCAACTGATGAATACAATTAGAAGTAGTCTATATAACACTGGTTTAAATTTGCATCTACTTTAGCTTGCTGCATGCATTATAATTACAAGTAGCCCGGGTTTCTTTGTCTCTTGGTCGATTTCAATTGCTCTATATCCAAGTAAGTACTTATTGCTGTAGTAATGCATTATCTATTTCTTATTTTACTGAAATAGAAATTTTACTTTAAAAAAATGTTGTCATATTTAGAATAATAAACATACATGTATATGTACATGCATCATGTGTTTTCTACATGCAATGAAGGATGCATGCAGAAGATCTTAATTCTATTTCATAATTACAACATCATCCCATGCATGGACTTTGCCTAGCATGTTAGATATTTACATTTTTAATTTGCTGCTTATTATTTATTAGCTATAAATTAACAACCATTTTTTATAACATTACTATCAATAGATTAGTTTTAAGAGCCACAATGTCTGACAAAAAAGGCCTACTATCTCAAGATGATGATGACGTGGCTAAGTATGCTCTGTTGGATGCGTTTCATCATGAGCCTTCTGCTCCTAACTTAATCAATAAAAAAAGGTTGTGTTTACGAGCTACACGTCATTCCATCTTCTTTAAAATTCTTTTTATTGGAGCTGCATGCCTTCTTTTATTCTTTGTTCCGCTCTTGGAGCAGAAACCCTCATTCACCAATTCAACAAACTACCTCACACGCAAAGAGGAGTCAAAGGCAACCAAGAGTGCATTCCTCTGGTCCAGTACTGCACTAGAATCAGTTTTTTTATTGGTGTTGCTTTTAGATATTGTTCTAAAAGGAATAGCACTATTTCCTTCATACGAAAAACCAAAAAAAAAATTAGTACCCAAAAATGAAAAACCTAACATAGTGAAACAGTACATTTATCATCATCCATTTTTTGCACCTTATCGATTGATATTTTATGCCTATACCGTTTGTTGGGTTTTATCCTTCATATGTATAATTGGCACAATTAGTACTCAAGACACAAATTGGTTTATAACAACAAGACAGCTTGTCCGTCCACTGTTCTTAACAGTTCAAGTGACAATGTTAAAAAAAGCTTTAAAAGCTATTTTTAAAGTTTCTTTACGTCAATTGTTTGTGCTTGCCTCATATGCATTGCTATTTATAGTAATTTTTGTATTCATGATGATTGGATTCG
>NW_003556159.1:0-1415 GCF_000090795.2 Amphimedon queenslandica | reverse complement strand
GGCAAAATGGTTTGAGTTTGGATTGAATCTTGGTCTCCTTTATCCTACACTGGGAGCTATTGATGCTAATCATAGAGGAAATACCAGAGGCGTATTTAGGGGGGGGCTGAGGGGGCTTGAGCACCCCCCTCATGGCTGGGCTCAGAAAAAAATTACTCAAATCCTGGACTCTTGCATCATTACCAAGCCTCCTAACAAAGTGATCTAGCCCCCTGATCATAATTTCAGCAGTTTCCAGTGCTTTAAGGAGCAATCAGAAGTACCAGTAACATGGCAGTATGCTTGAAATGATCTTGGCCCCACCCGTAATTGACAAAAATGTAGGAAAAGGCCGTTTTACCGCCGTAAAAATGAGTGTGGCCAAAATAGCGGCGCGCTTCGCGCGCCCTCAGCACCCCTCTCCCCATATTCCTAGATACGCCCCTGAATACTTCACGTTGTCTCATGGAGTGTTTATCAAAGTGGCGGAGTAAAGCTGATGAAAATGTGTATCCTCCTACTTGGCAGACATTGGCTAGTGCTCTTAGAAAGTTAGAAGCAAAAGCAGTGGCTGAAAATATTGAGAAAACAAGTAAACAGTTCTAATTTAATAAGATTAAAGTTTATACTCTATTTCTAGTGGTTGATCCAACTAGTCAGCTACAGCATTACAGTAGTAGAATATCTGGAGCAACACTCTCTGAAGAATTAGTTGATCTGTTACATACAGAAGGACTGATATCTGAAGAGACATTGAGGGAAGTGAAGAGTTGTGGATACACACTAACAGATGATGCAATGAGAGAAATATACACAGCAGTAGCTCGTGATCATAACAAATTAAAATCATTTGCTAGCATATTAATAAGATCAACAGGCACTGCTAGTATAGCCAATGACTTAATGAGAGATAGTGGTAAGAGCAAGATATATGATGATACATATTTAGTTTCTTGTAGAGGATATTTTTTACAGGGCAGAAAATTCCCCTGATGAAGACATTACTTTTGTGCGGGCAGAAGGTTCCCTTTTTGAAAATTGTGAGGAGCACAATGTATCAAGTATTAAACTCTCAGGTAAATTAAAATAATATTAGCAAAGCAAAAATTATTAAAATCTTTACAGTTGAAGAATCGAAAGTTATTCTCAAAGGTATCTCAGCCATTAATATTGGCTATAGTGTTTAATTTTATTCTTATTTGTTACAGAATTTGAGTTTCAAATTTCAGAGGATTATAATTATCACTTTGACAAAATGAGAGGAATCTTTGGATCTTTCTATTTCAAAGTCACTCGACTGGTATCTCACACCATCAGAGTGAACCAACTTGAAGATTTCATAGAATTTCTTGATGATTGCTATCCTGAGCTAGGTCCTAACGTAGCCTCTGCTGCTACAGTGAAAGATGTCATGAAAGTTATTAAAACCAAATGCA
>NW_003556158.1:0-1415 GCF_000090795.2 Amphimedon queenslandica | reverse complement strand
GTGGTACTATAGTCACTGCTCAGCTAAAAATCACATTCATTGTTAGTTCAAAAATAATTATTCTCATTGTCTTGGGCTCACCCCTAGTTAAAGCTCTATAAAGATCTATACTTACCCAATTCATTTATATTTGTTACACCATTACAGACCTCCATCAGTACACCTCTTCCCCCTTGAAGAACCAATACAGTTAAAAGAAGAAGGGAGCAATCCTTCATGATTCTTATTTCTGAGACTTTCTTTAAGTTTCCTTGTTTTGACAGTTGCTAATCTGACAAACAGCCACAGAAATTCAATTAGCCCATACTTGGAGACTATAGTTTTGACTTTTTACTGTTATTATAAGTGCAGGTTTGGTAGTCAAGTGTGAAGTAGCTGCTAATTGTTTGTTTAGTGTTTATTTATATTGTGTATACCAACTATGAATATGATTATCTCAAATACAGCACATCACAGGTATTACAATTATTAATAAAACTAAAGATATTGTAAATTAAAAGTTTAAAAGTAGTCAGATGTCTTTCTCATTGTTGTGGGCAGTCACAGATTTATTGGGAGAGGTACAGCAGCATCTCCAAGTAACTTATGGTGTGATCATCATCTATTCATCACTGAACTCCCAACAGACAAGAATAAAAAGACTCAGGTTCATCAAATTGTGTCTGTAGTTCAAGTTCCTGTATATCAACTGCTTATCCTTCATTCTATCATTGTTCAAGTTGAGATCTTGGACTGTTATTTGTCACATTCTGAAATTATGTTTCTTATTGTTATAATACTCAGTTCTAAAGCAGAAAAGTAGTAAGTATTGTTATTAGGAAGCATATATACAAATCCTACCTTCAAAAGCATAGCATAAAGGCTTAGACAATGTAAAAAAGATATGGCTGCCTATCTTAGCATTTGCTGTAAGATTATGCAGTTCTTCTCCTTACCTCTGTATATGTATGAAGTTAAGACAGCTTTATACTTTACCTATAATTGTATTGGCCTTTCCTTTGAGTCTTGTACATTGTTCAAAGTCTGTTTCCCATTTCTTCTTGATAGTAGCTGCAGCGGCCATTTTATTTTATCCGCCTACGCAATAACCGCACGTGGGTGGTAGTAATGGCGTCAAGTGCTCTTCAAGTGTCCATGTGCTTTGATTTTACTTCTCCTTTGCTATAACTACGCTCTAGTTGTATCATATATCAAAATACCGGGGTTTTGGAGAGGAGCATAATGCAAAAAACCGCTGTCTGTAGCATTTAAAATAAGAAAGTTATTATATTATGCAGATTTAAAAGTCAAAGTGGCCCTAGTATAGTCTACACGTTAGACAATAGCATAAAACACATCTCTCATCAATTATTACATAAATTGCTGGGCCAGAACTATGGACCGTCAAAATTTTAAAATGCCGCAAATTTTCTATG
>NW_003556157.1:0-1415 GCF_000090795.2 Amphimedon queenslandica | reverse complement strand
AAAATTGAAGAAGGTTTTGTCTTTAGGAGATGATCAAGAAAGTAGTCCTTCAAGTATCGTAAAATGAAAGTAACAACTTTTAACGAGATAGGATATAAAGTATACTGTGAATACAGTGACCATATTATCCATCACCCCATAACCTTAATGGTCACATTATACGATTATCAAAATAAGTTATACTGTAAAAGGTAAATTGATTTTTAAGTTTATAAATGAACAGAAAATGCATGCATGTGTTCTATATCATAGATATTATAGACTACGTAACCGGGATTGGAAACTGATCACGTGATCCCATTCAAATCAATGTAATTATTCAGGTACAGTCTCTGTGACAGTGAGAGGCGGACAAAAATCCCTGACATGGCTGTAAAGAATGGTCTCTAGTGAAGTCCCGCAAGCTATTTCACCTGTACTTGGGCTCTTATAATATACTCACATGTTTATATTTTCCTTTGATACAAAATAAAATGTTTTAGCTGTGTAAAAACAGGTGTTTAAAGCAAGTGCGCTCCCCATGACAAGAGATAATGTCTTATTCTCCCTCCTGCAAACAAGCTTTAGCTACCCCAGTTTCATTTTATGATTAAAACTATGTACAAGGCCATGCTACATGAGAATAGACTGGTTAGTTCTGCCTGCCATATCACTGAGAGCAGAAATCCACCAAAATAACGCCATGAAAGCGGCCGATCTGTTGTAGCTCTCCCGAGCAAACTAAGCATAGAAACACGAAGCTTATGAGAATAAGCTATTTAGAACCAGCTACATCACAGTTGAAAATTAATACAGCTCATCAAACATTATAATTCTTCTTGATTTTCACCATTTTGATGCAATTTCATGCATTAATAATCACACAGTCTGTACACGTGATGTCATCAGTTTCCAATCCCAGTTATGTAGTCTATAATAATTATCTATGTCTATATGTAGATCTACTGAATGATTTAATGGATATTTTTGATCATTGTATTCTTCCATTAATAGAAGATATCCCTTGGGCTTCTCCTTTAATGGAGTCACTGAGTTAAATAAAACCCGAGAGTGAAATGGGTTCATTTTTTGTGCTGGACTGGATCAACGTAGGAAAACACCAAATAATTTTACTTGCTGCCAATGTGACATATAACCAAATATAATTATGAATTGTTGATACATTAAGTGAAAAGTGATACTTATGTTCTTTTTAAAATGATAATGTCATGGTTGAAGAAGTATGGAAGCTCTTGTTGATGCATTTACCAGCCACATCAACACATATCTTGAACTATACATGAAATGTCCATGACTATAGTTACCAAGGTTATCCAGTCCTGTATATGATACATTAATGTACCTTGCTACAGTTACCTTGGTTACGACAGTATCACACAGATTGTTATTCATCACCCCATCAACTTAATGGTCAC
>NW_003556156.1:0-1415 GCF_000090795.2 Amphimedon queenslandica | reverse complement strand
ACTGATAATGGAAGCAATATTAAACTAGCTTGTAATCTATTACACTGGACCCATGTACCGTATTTCCTTAAATAAAAGCCCGGGCGTCTATTTCCTAAAATGGTATTTGGATCTCGAAAAAATATATAAAAAATAAAAAAAATTAGGCCCAGAGCAGGGTTCGAACCCGTGACCTCATGCTTTTGACTTCTGGAACTTCAGGCATTATCCACTAGACTACTGAGTCACTCCTAGGCCTGTGTTGCGTATTTATAGTTAAATTGTATTGCTACCCCGGCGTTTATTCAAATGCGGCTTCTATTTAAGGATTTACGGTAAGTTGTTTCGATCACAATTTGGACCTTGCTATTAACAAGGGATTGGTGGATAATCGTATTGATCGCGCCATTAGATTATGCAGGAAAGTCGTCGCTGCCTTTTCCTACAGTTGGAAATGCAAGAGATCTCTTAGAGAGATGCAAGAAAAGAATAATATTCCGTGTAAAAAGCTAATAGCTGATGTAAGTACTAGATGGAGTTCCACTGCTAATATGATTAACAGAATTTTGAAACAGAAGGAAGTTATTAGAATTGTCCTGGGACAAGATCGTACTACTTCTCACCTTCTACCTTCATGGCAGGATTTAGAAGTCCTACAATGCGTGGCTACTGTTATTACCCCATTCCAAACGTTCTGACAGCGATACTTCAAGACCCAGGTTGACAAGGAAGGACACCCCACATGTTCTAAGCAACCTTCCAGCTGCTCCTGTGATGAAGACACCTGAGCTAGCAGTGAGTGGAGAAAAATGGAAGAGAGACATAATGTCTCTTTCTCCCTCTCTCTCCCTCTCTCTTCTCTCTCTCTCTCCCTCTCTCTTCTCTCTCTCTCTCTCTCTTCTCTCTCTCTCTCTCTCCCTCCCTCTCATTTTAGGTACAGAGAGAAGAAGGTGCTGGTAGCACTGCAGCAGCTGCCACTAGTCTTGCAAGGTAAATATTGCTATTGTTGTTGTTATTATTATTGTTGTTGTTGTTGTTTATAGTCCAATGAAGCAGAAACCTGAAGCGCTCAAGCCTTTGACTGTACGCCAACCTCTCAGCCTGTAAGTGAATTCAAATTTAAAGTAGCAGCTACTGTATCCTTTTAATGTGCTTTAGTGAAGGGACTGAATCTCAGATTGAATTCTTCAAGAAAATGGACAAGAGGATTGAACAGGTACAAAGCTTTTAATTTTTATAGTATTTTTCTATTTACTTCTTTTTTTATTTTGTTTATAGGGACCGGATTACGATGAGGAGAAGGACACAAAGAAATAACTATTAAAAGGAAATACAATTTGATCGTCGTTGATTCATCACTTGATTTATACTGTAGGGATATTTCAAAATTGTACAGAACCTAATCATGATTTTAATTCCAAATTAGCTCATCCATT
>NW_003556155.1:0-1416 GCF_000090795.2 Amphimedon queenslandica | reverse complement strand
TAGGATGTATCAAAATTATTCAGCTAGTGCTGTTGTAAGTTATACTGCAACCTTTTGCTGTATGTATCATGCCAACAAAACATACAGTACAGCTACAGTAGGTCATAATGCGCTATTTCAATAAATGGCCATAACTCAAAAAAATTTTGTCAGAATCAGCTCAAACTTTCTACACAGCATAAGTACATCAATATGCATCAGAAAATGTAATAAAAATTGGGGGTGATTTCTGAGCCATTTTTTGGAAAAAACCATGGGCTATATATAGTACAGGGATTTTTTCAGAAATTGGCTCTTTTTTTAAATTGGCCATAACTCAAAAAATTTTAGTCAGAATTAGCTGAAACTTTCTACAGAGCATAAGGATATCAAAATGTATCAGAAAATATAATAAAAATTAGGGATGATTTTTTGGTCATTTTTCGGAAATAACCATGGGCTATAGTACAGGGATTTTTTCAGAAATTGGCCAATTGTTAAAGTGGTTGTAACTTGAAAAATTTTAGTCAGAATCAGCTCAAACTTTCTACATAGCATAAGGACATCAATATGTATCAGAAAATGTAATAAAAATTGAATTGGGGGTAATTTTTTAGCTATTTTTTGGAAAAAAAACCATGGGTTATAGTACAGGGATAATTTCAGAAATTGGCCGATTTTAAAAATTGGCCATAACTTGAAAAATTTTAGTCAGAATCATCTCAAACTTTCTACACAGCATAAGTACATCAATATGCATCAGAAAATGTAATAAAAATTGGGGGTGATTTTTTAGCCTTTTTTTGGAAAAAAACCATGGGCTATAGTACCATGTTTTATTATTATTTTATTTTTGTAGTCTGCTCTAAAAAGAAGAGATGCCCTTCAGCTAGAGCATGAAATAGCAATTGATGAGAAGGAAAGGAAGAAGAAGCTTCATGATGAGGTAAAAGTAAAAAAAAATTACAAATAATAGAAATTATAATGTCTTCCCCCTCTCTCTCTCTTTCAAAGGCTGTACAAGCAGGAAAGACTGAGAAAGTCACAAAGATAGCAGCTGAACTGGAAAAAGTAAATCCTTTTCTTTCTTTCTTTTCTAAAAGAATTTCTTCTCCAGTTAGGTGTGACAGCAGAGGTTACTCAAGATAAGCTGGCTCAGTCTAACGAGCAGCTAAGAGTTGATGTGGAGAAGTGGAAGGAGGCCAAAGACAATGAACTGAAACAGATTTTCCTAAACTGGACCTCTAACCAGATCATATACCACGAGAAGGTGAGTGATGCCTCTGCTTTAAAATTTTATAGTACATGACATGTATATGTACGTGTACATTTTACTTATTTTTATAGATGTTTCGTGAGTGGGAGGAGGCTCTGTTGTTGCTACGGCAACTAGGCTCTGATGAGGACTTTATAGATCAATATTAATGGACGACTATT
>NW_003556154.1:0-1416 GCF_000090795.2 Amphimedon queenslandica | reverse complement strand
ACCAATGGCCACATTAACTCAAAAGTTTAAGAAAATAATATAGATATTGCATTAAAAGCTCACATGCATGGTTTCCAACTCCCTTCTTTCTATTTATTCTAAACTAATAACGTCTAACAATTTTAAAAAATTTCTAGCAACAATGTCATTGTCTAAATAAAAATTTTGCAGAATTTCCTAATATCAAGAGTATAAATACAGTAGATAAGAGGGACTCTGAATTATTATGACAAGAATATATATTATGTTGCTTACTACCACTGCATGAAAACCTTTAGTAATTGTAATGATTATAACTTGTTTATCATAATGCATTTGTTGTCTGTACATAGGAGGGAGTGAATGATGGGATTGGGGAGGGAACCAGAGACTGAACTATAAACTGTGGGGAGAATAGTATACTGAAGTATTAGTTGTGGTATTATAGAGTATCCAATTCCAAGAATTTGCAAAAATAACAATGAATTATTCATTCAAAGCACAGTACTGTATGCTTCTATTCCATACACATGTATACATGTATATCAAAACATAGCATATGCCAATGCTTTCTAGAATGAAATACAAAATTATGCATTCAGTGGAACTTTAGAATAATGAAACTTTTGGAACATCCAATTTTTTCATTGTATAAAGTTTTCATTACTTTAATAATTCGAATAGAGATTTAATTTAATACAATGAATATAGATGCTTTTGTTATTATCAGAGGTCTCACTGTATTATGATACATGTACTTGTTTGGCAGCAAAGAAATGAACGGTTACCCATAAAGTGCATGTACCCTATAGTGTTTGCAACCTAAAATCCTGTTGTAACTTATGATGAATGCCTTACTATCAAAGTAAACCAGTCTTTGAAACATAGAGGAATGAATAAATTCAATTCTGATCAATATAGCAATAAAAATTCAAAGGGACAAATGCATTGCCTTCCTTTCTTCTTTAAAATATAATTTAGAGCCTGTTCTGTACATGCATGCATGCATGTAAACATCCATACACAATATTTAAGTTATAGTGACTAGTTGGATATCACATTGCACATTTTACTATATCATAGTACTCATGTCAAATAGGAAAGCCAAATGGTCACTAGAATTTGGCTATCAACTAGTTAGTCACTATAACTTTGGATATCAACTAGCTACTTACTATATAATTTGGCTATCAACTAGCTAGTCACTATAACTTGGATATCAACTAGTTAGTTACTATAAATTGGCTTTACACTGAGTCAGTCACTATAATTTGGCTACACGCATGTAGCAGCCAAACTATAGTGACTAGTTGGCTTTCTTATTGCACATGACTAACTACTATAATGAAGTATCTCAATACAAGCTGGGATACAGTGCTATAAATCCTGCAGCAGCTGCATTCTGCCTCTCATTTACGCATAAAACAACAAACAGGC
>NW_003556153.1:0-1416 GCF_000090795.2 Amphimedon queenslandica | reverse complement strand
AATAAGAGACAGAGCTGCTGGCAGTTTAGATGTCTTCTCTCCTGATGTAGTACTGCCTGACTTGCTGTCTACTGCAGCTTTGAATGAGTGAGAGTGGCGGCCATTAGCTGGTCTACTGGAGGCAGCTTGACAGTAGTTCCACAGTCCAATACTTGCTCTCCATTGAGAGACATCAATCATCTTGTAATTATTAGTAAAGTATAATTAAAATGAACTATAATATACTTACCTCTATCACTGTTAATGATCAACTGTTGTAAGATAAAGAAATGAAAAGATACAGTCAAAAGTACAAGCCAATTATGCTGCACAGCTGCAGTCGAAGGAGGGCGTGGGTCCTTAACCATAAGCTCCACCCACAAATCTAATTAGCCACACCTCCTGATTACTGTAGAGATTTGAGGTAACATAGTTTGTGGTAGTTTTTCTTTATAATTATTATCTTTTCAATCAGTTATTGATCTTATATTGTCTTTTAGGTACTTTATAGTCTGTGTATTAGTGTATCAGTACCGTATATACTCGTATTGAATCAGTTGGCATGGTAACTGATAAATAAAGGCGTGGTTTATGCTGAGTTTCATTTTATAGGTATTGACATCAGTACAGGGAGGATCACGTGATAGGTCACATGACTTGATATCAACTGCCGTTCCTCGTGTGAACGGGTGGGAGTGTCCCTGGCACCCACTTCAAGTGAGAAACCACACTGACTAATGATTGCGTATACATAATATTTATTAGCGCTTTAAGATATTTAATGATGTTTATTGTCAAATTATTTGTGATCAAATTGTCAAAATTGAACTGATTCCAACTAAAAGATTTGAGTTGTGGCCATTCTAAAATTAGTCGATTTTTGAAAAATACCCAAGGCTATAATAATAGCCCATGGTTTTTTTCTAAAAAATGGCTCCGAAATTACTTCAAATTTTTATTACATTTTCCGATACATATTGATGTACTTATGCTGTGTAGAAAGTTTGAGCTGATTCTAACTTTGATTTTTCATGTTAAAACCATTTTAGAAGTATTGCGATTTTCAAAAACCATGAACTAGCTTTCTCTATTACTATTATTGTTGTTGTTTATTGTTGTTAGGTATTATCCTGGGGTGTTGTCCTATTCTTGAGTCTAATGCATTATGGGTTCATTGTGTTCTATTTCCCCTCATACTGGAGGATAATGGGCTACACTGTATCCTTTATTAATTAGTGGGCGGGGCTTAACAATGGGTGGAGCTTCACTAGTAATATTATTACTTTGAAGTATCAATGTACTAGTTTTAAGAGCTTGTACTGATTTTAATTAATAATTAATTGAATTAAAAATTCACTAAAATTAATTATTTATTATTATTATTATTATTATTATTATTATTATTATTATTATTATTATTATTATTATTATTATTAC
>NW_003556152.1:0-1416 GCF_000090795.2 Amphimedon queenslandica | reverse complement strand
TCTGATAGTGGCCAGTCATACTCTCCTAATGTAACTGAAGGATCAGTTCAATATGTCTGTCTAGCTCAAGGGAGCATGATTGGTACTTATCAAGCCATAGCTCTTATAGCTACATTCACTCCTAACCCAGGAGAACCTGAACAAACCAGCATATTTGATATTGAGTGTAGCAGTGGTACATGGAGTGGAAGGACTGGTAGTTTAGATCCTCCTCCTGCCAGTGTTGTTGGTGTTCCTCCAAGAACTGATTGTTATCGGTGTCGGGAAGGTTTTGGTGGTGATACTAGATGTAGAGGTAAGACAATTTAATAGAAATAATTGTTAATCTCATTTAGAATGTGACAGTGCTTGTAATTCTGGACTGATGAGGTGTACTGGATCAGGCTCTGGTGATTGTTGTTTATCATTTACTGCTAATGGTCAGTGTGATGGTAGCACTGACTGTACATCATCAGGTCCTAACTATGTTGCTACTGAGAGTAATAACTTCACTTGCAGTAAGTATTACAATTGTATTACTATTTTTTATTATACTTTATTATTAGCTTGTAATCTAACCTGCTCTGCTAGTTATACTGTTAATTCTAATTGTACTGGCTGTGATTCCACTAGTATCTGTGATGCAGACAGTCCATGTATGAATGGAGGACAGTGTATACAGTATTCACCTCCTGATAATTATACTTGTAATTGTACTGATACTGGATATGAGGGAGTCAACTGTACTGGTGAGTGATATTATTAATTGTTACCTTTTAAGGTCAATGGAATTAAGTTGCTGTCAGTGTTATTTTAAATCATGTGATCTATTGGCTTTACAAATTTACACAGTTCTTATCTCACTATGTTTCTTTCTCTTTCTCTTCTTTCTCATCGCTCTATCTTAATTAAGATATAGTGATAAACAAAAATTGTATTACTATTACTATTATTCTTTTATATTTTACTCTTTTTTTATTACAGTGATGCCCTCCCCTACTCCTTCACCTACTTCTTTTGCATGTACTGTTTCAAACTGTGATAATTGTCAAAACTCATCTTGTTGTAAAACCTGTTCATCTGGTTTCTATTTGAATCCTGATGGATGCACCTGTGGTAAAAAGACTAAATATTTATTATTTATAATAATGTTGATAGGTTCAATAGTGTCAATTAGGATATGAAATAAATGATTGTCTGTTTTCATGTATAAACATGCCTCTTTTCTTCCTTTATCATATAGGTTCTTCATCATCAGTAGACCTTTATGAATCAGTTTCTTCTTCACTTGATTCATCAGTGACAAATCTACCCTCAACTGAAACTCCTCAGTTACTATCATTGACACTAATGATTGTAGCTCCTGTTGTATTTGTGCTATTACTCTGTGTTTGTATTATCATAGTATTTGTGATTGTGATAATTGTTAGGAGGAAC
>NW_003556151.1:0-1416 GCF_000090795.2 Amphimedon queenslandica | reverse complement strand
TGATAAACAAATATGGTATAATTTTATTTAAAAGTAAATATAGTATAATATTTATTTTAAAAATAAATGGTATGATATTTACTGAAGTGTTAAAATGCATTATCAGTACTTTCCCTTTTTAGCGAAGGGATTAAAGGTATCAGTGACTCCATCTTCAGAGGTTAATTATGTGCAGAGTGGTGCCTGTCTTGAGCTGCAGTGTAAAGCAAATCAAAATGTTGATGTAACTTGGAAAAGAATTGTTAAAGGATCTGAACAGTGAGATATACACACTAAACTTACAATAGTGACTGTAATAGAAATTAGGATTTTTGTCAAAAAATCACCTTTGGCCCCATTTTTGAGTAACTTTAAAAATTCGTAAAAAATCCAATTTTGATCGGAATCAGCTCAAACTTTCTACACAGCATAAATACATGTATATACATCAGAAAATGTAATAAAAATGGAGATTTCTCAACTTGTAATTTTTGACAAAATTTGGCCAACGACCCTGTACTATATAGTACAGGGACTTTGGCCCCATTTTTGAGTAACTTTAAAAATTCATAAAAAAATCCAACTTTAATCGGAATCAGCTCAAACTTTCTACACAACATAAGTACATGTATATGCATCAGAAAATGTAATAAAAATGAAGACTTCTCAACTTGTCATTTTTGCCAAAATTTGGCCAACGACCCTGTACTATAGTACAGGCACTTTGGCCTCGTTTTTGAGTAACTTTAAAATTTCGTAAAAAATTCAATTTTGATCGGAATCAGCTCAAACTTTCTACACAACATAAATACATGTATATACATCAAAAAATGTAATAAAAATGGATATTTCTCAACTTGTCATTTTTGACAAAATTTGACCAATGACCTTGTACTATAGTACAGGGACTTTGGCCCCATTTTTGAGTAACTTTAAAAATTCGTAAAAAATCTAATCATGATCAGAGTCAACTCAAATTTTTTATGCAACATTAAAACTTCTACATGCATTAGAAAAAATTATTAAAACAAAGACGTTCTCCTAGTCATTTTTGCCAAAATTTGGCCAACAACCCAACCCTGTGCAGGCCTTTGTTGTACAGAGCTTTGGCCTAATTTTTGAGCAATTTTAAAAATTCATAAAATTCACAAGAACATTGTGACTAATGTTTGGAGTTTTTTCATGTTAAAATGATTATTCTTTACTATATAATTCATGCTCTTGGGCCCAACTTTGAAGCAAATTAGTTTACTATTGCAGTACATGCAGACTCTAAGTTCTTGTGTGTAGTATATTAATTTACTCAATAGGGCACTGGAGGAGGATCACTCTTTCTTCTGTACTAATAAAAGTGTTGATAATTGTGGCAACACTGACACTGAAGGACTGCTAGTATTAAAGGACATCGCAGCTGCTGATCAAGGGATATACGTGTGT
>NW_003556150.1:0-1416 GCF_000090795.2 Amphimedon queenslandica | reverse complement strand
AAGTTTGAGCTAATTCCAACTTCAATTTTTCAAGTTACGGTCATTTTTGTGTTTCCAATATCAAGACTTAATTAATACTAGGCCACACCCACTATCAATATTTTACACTACCAATCATAAACATTTGTCTACGACCTTGTGTTATGCAACGTGTATAAAAGAAATGTCAGTATGGACATGCACATGGGTAAAATCAATCTTAGGAATGACCTGTTCTTAATACATATAATTAGTATTCATGTATAATACATGTACATGTGACTGTACAGTATGTATAATTCAATGAAGAATACTCTTGCTACAATGTACTTACATTGACTCCAACTGCTGAGCGTACTGTCTACTTAGCATTGGAATACGAGATGGTCCAGTGCTGTGGCTAGCTCTAAGGCTTGATCCCAATGAAGTAGATCACACTGGATCTATACACAATCAATGTACATGTACATTAATTGCTATTAATCAATATTACTCACATCAAGTGCAACAGTTGGTTCAGAGGATTCAAGGAATAGCTCCTGTGCTCTAGAATGCTCATCTTTATACATAAAGATATATCCAGCAACAAGGTTTCTATCTTCAATGGACTAAGAGACAGATAAATGTGCACGTACAAAAGGACAACTCACAGATATTTCCTTGAGAGAATACACTAGTGATACATCCTTCATTTGCTGTGATGCAAGAATAGCTACAAATACAAATAAATAGTAACCAAGAGGAAGCAAGTGTGTTTGTTGAGATACATATGTACATGTATATTAATTATTAATCAGCAGGCATGGCGTATGTATATTACATGTACATATGTCACTAAAAATTGTGGCTGATAGCATCTACACATACATGTACATGTATGTGCAGAATGTACATCTAGATGTACTATACCGTATAGTGGAAATTTCGTTGATCCGTTCAAAAATCAATTTCGTGGCTTTAATTTTCATGTTTTTCTACTTTTCGGCCATCTTGAACCGTTTTACCAATTTCATGGATTTTATTTCCATGAATTCTGAAAAAAGCAAAATCCATGGAAAATTTAGGCCACAAAATTTTTTCGCTACACATTACAACAATTAACTGAAATGAACCAATTATACTAATACTAAATCCTATTGCTTTTTCAACTGGAATCAGCTCAAACTTCATACATAATATAAAAACATGTAAGTATCAAAAATTTAATAAAAATGAAATAACACTTATATATGTACATGAATAATGAATAAAAACATGACATGATAAAAAACATGTAGAAAACATGCAACTAGTAACAGTATTGTAACACTGTCCACAATCACACCTACATGTATTAGTCTGTTATACACATGAAACATGTATGAACAATTAAAATCATGTTACAGTATACAAGTGCCTTAATGGTATCAGTTTTACCCATTTCAATATCAAAATGAT
>NW_003556149.1:0-1416 GCF_000090795.2 Amphimedon queenslandica | reverse complement strand
AGAATGTACACAGAACGAATGCAGATACAGAAACATACTGTGATTTTCCATTGATAAGATAAACTTGGCTGTAGAATAATATAAGAGTTTTTCACTCAATACCTTTATCTCCTACCTTGCATTAGCCTTAAATGTCAACTGCAGAATTTATTCAGATTTTCTCCTCCTTTCTCCCCATTCCGGGCCACAATGTACCATACATTGCAACATTTTTTAAAGCTTTAAATTTTGTAATTTCTGAAGATTTGTGAAAATTACTTCCATAAAAATCAAATTATTACGGTACAAAATAACAAAAGCTCAGTCAAATTTTTGCAAGCAGCTGCTTGTTTCTAACACAAGTTAACAGTTTTTAATCACACTAGATGCATGCACCTCTTTGGTACAAAATGGCAGATGGCTTAAATTTGCGAGAATTAAAGTTGCAAAATAGATTGTTAGGCAAATTGGCAAAATTTACAATTCTCGAAACTTTTGCGCTCTGTACAACATGGTGGACTGTCATAGCCATCATAGTTGATTACCATCAGTGCAAGAGCTCTATTCATTGATACACAAAACATACTCTATTGTGAAATATACTCTATTTTGAGCCAGACTTTAAGAAAATTACTTACATGTAGTTTAAAACCTTTTAAACTTGTTTACTACAAAGATAAGGTGTAGTCCAGGATTTTAATAGTTCTCTTTTGAACTCTGCCCTAAAAACATGACAAAAAATAGCCCAAGATTTTACCACCTAAAAATTGAAAAACAGCACCATAAGTTCCAGTATTTATTCTTCAGAGCTTTATCTTTCTATTATTTTAGTTTTAAGTCCTAAAATCCGATTTCCTTTGATTACCATAAAGAGGACAGGTACATACATGTACATGTAAATGGGCCATTTTTATTCTTGTACTCCAAACTTGTGCGCAGAAATATTTGGACCTACAAACTACACTAATTAGGTCATGCACAGCAAAATGTAATGCTGTATAGTAGGTATACTCTGTCAAAGTTTAATTTCATTCTTTTTGTTCTCATTCCTTTTTCAAAATGAAAAAAGCATTTTCTCAATGTCGCATGTGCAAAATGGCTGCTCAGAACGAAAATAAAACAAATAAAAAATTTCTAATCCTACTTAGAATGAACATTTTTCTGGATGAAATATGCCCACTATACGGTAGTCAATCATACTGACTAGAAGGGGTATCTTTACTGCCTTTTAAACTGTTTTAATGATCTACATGTAACTAGCTACTAGAATGCAAACAGTAAGCATTTGGAATTGGCATTTGATTCCTGGCCCAAAAGTATTCGGAATTGACATTTTTTGGATTCGCCCACTCTTGCCATCATATTGGAAATTTTTTTGTTGACCTAAGTAATTATTTATAAAGGGTGTGGTCAATTAATTAGCACTATCTACATTTT
>NW_003556148.1:0-1416 GCF_000090795.2 Amphimedon queenslandica | reverse complement strand
AAACAGAATGTAAATTACAAAGTTTGGTACTTGCATAATGCACAATTACAACAATACTGCATTGATTCTAGTTAGACAAGAGCTGTGTGTACACAAAGGGCTTGAGTGATTGTGTTTATAAAGGAAAAATGTACTTGAAGGTTGTAATGTATTAATCATTGATCATGTGTAATTACTATTATTGTTGTTATTATTATTGTTATTATCATTGTAGTTGTTATTGTTAATGTATTGTATTATGATTTGTATAGTTATTATTAAGTGTTAAGTTATTAGTAGTTATTGTTATCACTATTATATATACAACGCATTGTTGACTTTTATTCATGCAATTGTAATTATAACAACTCTTCAACTGCCAAAGAACCCTGCCGTATAGCTGCCTCAAATACTCCCAGTCCCAGAGATAACAGATATAACATTTATGAATTGGTTTGCAAGGTCCATGCAATTTGTTGTGACAGTACAGAACATCCACCAAGGACTTGAGTGCTTGTGTTTACATGTACATGTATATAGGGCAAGAAGTACTTGAATGTGCTTTATACTCATTAAAAATATAATAAGCAGTATACCATATAGCGCAAAATTTTTGAGTGCTATAAAATTTGCAAAATCAATTTTGCAGATTTAATTAAAAAATTTATGTCATCTTGTACAGTAATAATTTGATTTTCGCAAAATCAATTTTACAAATCTTTCAAAAATAGTGAAATCCATGAAATTTACAGCCTTTGAATACAGTAGTTCTTGGCTTGTACTTATACACCGCACATGTACATGCAGGTAGTACTACTCTAGTACTTCTAAGGAAACTAATAAATAAAATTCTAATTACATGTGTACATTACATTGCCTATAAATAACTTACACTGTATGAATAAGAAGGATCAACTCCTTTCTTCAGCAGTAATTCTATAACATCACAGTTTCCTTCTCTTGCTGCTACAATAAAAGCAGTATCTCCTTCCTATAATAACAAGGACTAGATTGGTTTCTAATGTTGCCCTTTCTTCCAAAAAATTAAACTATAACTTTGATTTACATTAATTAGTGAAACAGAATGTAAATTACAAAGTTTGGTACTTGCATAATGCACAATTACAACAATACTGCATTGATTCTAGTTAGACAAGAGCTGTGTGTACACAAAGGGCTTGAGTGATTGTGTTTATAAAGGAAAAATGTACTTGAAGGTTGTAATGTATTAATCATTGATCATGTGTAATTACTATTATTGTTGTTATTATTATTGTTATTATCATTGTAGTTGTTATTGTTAATGTATTGTATTATGATTTGTATAGTTATTATTAAGTGTTAAGTTATTAGTAGTTATTGTTATCACTATTATATATACAACGCATTGTTGACTTTTATTCATGCAATTGTAATTATAACAACTCTTCAACTGCC
>NW_003556147.1:0-1416 GCF_000090795.2 Amphimedon queenslandica | reverse complement strand
AGTGGTACGCTTAATGAAGCGTCATGTCTGAGCATCATAGGGAGTGGTAGATGGGGGGCTTGAGAATCAAATCACAGACCTCTCAAGCAAAATCAGGACACAAGGAGGTAATAACATGGTGAACCTTTGTCTTCTGTACAGTAATACCTGTTGTAGCAAACTGCGCATTACCTGGATGAACCATAGTTCCTGATTATTGGGCCAGAAGGGAGGGATTTTAACAAAAACCTAGACTCCAGATGAAGCTTTAAAGTTTATTCGTGGACTCTTTTGCCGTCTCGGTATGCTACGTAGCTCCTCCAAAAAGTCAGTAACGACACTGATGAAAAACCAAATGCTTTATAATGTTTCCTCCATTCTTTTTTGTGGGCATTGTCCTTATATATAATGTAAGAATTTACTACTGCTACTTCTAGTAACCAAAAACAACCCTCCACCACTTACCAGACTTGTGAAACCTATAATATGAAACCAATTCGCCCATTTTGTCTACACTAAGCATGTACTTGTTGTAGTCATTAACAACTCTAGGTACGTCTTTCAATTTTGATGAGTGTTTCTTGGTATAAGTAGTTGATATTTATTCAGACTAACATAATTTTACTTATATATAATAGTTGTGTTTGCTGCAGCGTGTTTTGTGGAAAGCATTATGACTTGTCATTTGTCTGTCCATGAAAGGGCTAGCATTTTATTGCTCTGAAAAGAAACTACAGTTCCCTTTCTTATTTTGGCAGAAAACCTCTCAGATAATCCCCTCCTGTAACTCATAACAGTACCTATTGTATAATTATCATAAAAAGCCTGTGCCATTCAGCTTACCTGTCAATGATTTACCCTTTCATGAAAATTCATCAACTTCGAGTTGGGCATTACAAAATTTATCAATGTACAGGTCGTGTTACACCATCTGTAAGGGTCAAAATGACTCTAGCTATCTGTGATGAATCTGGAAAAGACAACTCTGTTTTCCGTAGTAAATGATGACTCAATAGAGGTAAACTGTAACACTATTAGCTGACACAAAAGCTTTTATTCCCATGGATTTGGTTTGCATTTCAAGTACCATCAAAAGCTAACACGACCTTTGAATGCAACAACAGACTCATCTATAGCTTTTTGCTCTGACAGGGTGTAAGAAGACTCAAAAGAGGTTGAAGTAAGTTAGAAAAAGTTAAATTTTGTTGTTTTTGATGGTGCTATCTGTAACTCCAATGTAAAGACATCCAAGAATTTCAAAGAACCCATTTTGTGAAAAGACTGATTTGAAGAAAGGAATACTTGTGATGCCATCAGTTGACCAATAATCTTTCAGGTTAGGTAGCTAAATAATAACCATGTTAGTGTCATGGCTACAAATGCTTCCATTTCAGGCAATGTCAATGGAGTCTGGCTAGTATAGAGTGATTATCTAAT
>NW_003556146.1:0-1416 GCF_000090795.2 Amphimedon queenslandica | reverse complement strand
TGCGGCATGAGTATGGTTTCCATGAATGTGTTTATTAGGATCACGTGATCTCCACGCATACGCTCCGTTCGAACGGAATCTATGCTACAATCAACAGTACTGCTGATTGCAGTTCCGTTCGAACGGAGCGTGCGCCGTAACTTTCCGTAAATGTCTTTATTAGAATCACGTGATCCCCACGCATATGCTCTGTTCGAACGCAACTGCAATCAACAGTACTGCAGGCTGGAGCAGGGGCGTATCTGAGGGGGGCCTACAGGGGCCTGCCCCCCCCCCATCAATTGTTGTAGATAATGATATTATTGTTTCTTTTATTACTTACTACCTAGTAATAAAAATTAACCACTTTGTAATCATTTACAATACATTGCACAGCAGTAAATGTACAAGAAATAAGAAGTAGGCAGAAGCAAAACACTCATTTTATATTAATCATTGTTGAAAATGTAAGATTTTGATGCTTTTAAAATACGCAAAATGCTATTTTAGTGCACTATACAAACGCTAAAAAGGGGTGTTGCCAAATTTTCGGCATGCTTTGTGCGCCATTTATCTCTAGGCCCCCTCATCATTTCCTTCCCAGCTACGCCCCTGGGCTGGAGTGTGCTGTAGTGTAGCCATTAGGAACAGATGTCCAGTATAAGGCAGCACTATTTTATTCAATAGGTAATAGTGGTAACTGTTGCTACACACAATTATGAGTAAAAACTAAGTATTAATAGTACCTAGTACTACAGATAAAAATTTGGCTGGAGTGCACTGTAGTGTAGCCGGGTAGTGGTAACTGTTGCTACACACAATTATGAGTAAAAACTAAGTATTAATAGTACCTAGTACTACAGATAAAAATTTGGCTGGAGTGTACTATAGTGTAGCCAGGTTAACATCAAGCAATACTATTGTTCATCTCCAGGTACTATTGTTTATTTTCAGGCAACACGGGGCAACATTGTTGCATGCAACTTTGTGGTTACTTTAATCTTGTTGCCTCAAGTTGAGTAGTAGTCAACTTGAGGCAACAAAGATCAAAGTTTCAAGCAACAATGTTGCCCCGTGTGTGATAGCCTTTAGAATAGTCAAAGCTGTTCTATTCTGAGTAACACATTACTAACAAAATCAAAGTAGCCACAGATTGCAGGGGCGTATCTAGGAATTGGAGAAGGGGGTGCTGAGGGCGCACAAAGCGTGCCACAATTTTGGCCACACCCCCTTTTACGGCGGTAAAATGGCCTTTTCCTGCATTTTCGTCAATTACGGGTGGGGCCAAGATCATTTCAAGCATACTGCTATGTTACTGGTACTTCTGATTGCTCCTTAAAGCACTGGAAACTTTGAAATCATGATAAGGGGGCTAGATAACTTTGTTAAGAGGCTTGGTAGTGATGCAAGAGTCCAGGACTTCAGTAATTTTTTCTG
>NW_003556145.1:0-1417 GCF_000090795.2 Amphimedon queenslandica | reverse complement strand
CCACCGTAAGCTGTGCTGTAAAACTCGTCTTTCATCTCTTCTTGCTCTAAGAGTTTCGAGATATTCCTTCCAGCATTTACACGACGTTGCCTGTCGGACGCCATTTTGATTTTTGGACCACACCCTGTCCTTTTTTGCCGCGCGGCAAATCATCGTATCCATGGAAACAGAAATGGGTTTGGCGGGAAAATGGCCTCCAATAATGATCCTGGGATTCTCAAAGCAGCAGAGCAAATCTGGGGAATGCTGGACGCAATGGCTGCCAAAGATCCACAAGAGTACAAAAAGTTTGTGGAGAAGCAAATGGAGGAAGGCAAAGAGTATTTAGCTTCTCCTGTTTTTGCTTTTTGTCTAAAATGTCCTAAAACACGCCACAAAGTGAGGCTTGAAATGATTAATTAATAATTATAATTAATCTAATTAATGATGGGCATGTAGTGTCTGGAGTTTTGAGTGTCAGTCAACACTTTACGAGTTCATTAATGCCATTTTGTTATGTGTAGTCTAAAGTGGGCAGCTCAGTAATGAGCAAAAACTATATACAATCAATGTCCCGTTAATTAAAGTGGGTTTACAATAATTTATCAATTTTTAATCAAAAGTATGGGTGATTTGACCTTTTGACGCATGCTTTACTCTAAAATAGAGTCAAATTCTATTCCAGTATTAATGTAATCAGGCCCGTAGCCAGGGGGGGTTCGGGGGGTTCGGACGAACCCCCTGTTGTAGCTACAAAAAAGTTTTAGATTAGCTCCTGTCATGAAGAACAGCACTGCAAAAGCAGGATTAGCATTTTGGCAACAGCGAGAAGCACAGATAGCCATTTTAGCTGAGTCAGCACATGGCTGAGATGCGTAAATTAAGACCATGCCTACCAACCACGCCCATTTTCGTCAAAATTTTCACTGCACGCTTTGCGCGCAGCAATTTCCGAACCCCCTATTTTAAGTTCCTGGCTACGGCCCTGGTAATATCAGGCTTACCGTTACATAATAATCATAAACCCACCTTTAGAGCTATGATTACATTATGCTAATAATAGGAATTAATGAACATAGTTACTGCTATATTTATGCTGCACTGTAGGGTAAAGAGTGCACACTGTATATTAATGTGTGCAGTTGGAACAGAGTACCCTATCCTCCAACTGATAACGACCCTATACCTGTTAAAGGTGGAACTCTACGTCATCATCTCAACGACAAAAGAAAAAGAACCCAAAATTCTGAGCTCCTCTACGAATTAGCTTTCAATCCACGTGTAACTAAAGAATGCTCAAAGGACTTGCTGATGTTTGAAATGCTTAAGAACCTTTCGTTAGATTTCACTGAAGACACTCTGAGTGTTCATACAAATCGTGAGGCTGTCACTAAATCTAGTGAGCCAGTTGGACCTTTGGAAGACTTCCAGTCATCTT
>NW_003556144.1:0-1417 GCF_000090795.2 Amphimedon queenslandica | reverse complement strand
GAGGACCTCATCTTGACCAGAGGACTCCAATGGTACCACTAGCGTGGCTCTAAACCTTTTCTAAGAGGAGAGTAAAAAATCGGCAAAACGGCTGTTTTGTTCAGCCACCTTTTTTCATCTTAGTCATCATTTCTCCTGTCAATCTAGTTGTCGGTGTGTATCTCAATATTGGCTGGTGCTACAAGGATAATTCTTACACCATTCAACTCCAACAGTCTATGCGCAGGTCCATGTCCCATCAGATCATTATCCAAGAAAGGAAGAAGTGATACTATGATTGCTGGATCGTACCATCTTAGCTGCATGCCGCCATTTTGTTAATTAAAGAAACATGTGCTTCAATTTTGGGTGTGGTCGCGCATGCTCAGATCCCAGAACTGGGAAAGCAAGCAATTTTTTAATCTAGCTATGCTTGGGTCAACTGCAATACTTAGTGGAGGTTCTAGGCTACCAGTTCTAGCTAAGACAAGGTATTTATCATTGTTAAAATAAATGATTAATAAATTGTATTAAAAAATTTCAAACAATAATTATGTTAAGCAAAAGCATAGATATGGACATGCCGGCATGAACTTGACAACAGGAACAACACAGGACAGGATTGCAAGGAAGATGGGATACTGACACTGCTTCTTGAACAAGGACTTGCATCAGACTGCTATTTAATTTAATTATAATTTTACAAAATGCGTTAAACATAATAGAGTAAGTAGTTTATTAAAATCAGAGGAAGCATCCTGAACAGAAGGGCTACCAGCAAGAACTGCTGGCACCCAAAAAAGCAGAAAACAAAAGAGAAGGGAAAAATAAATGAATGAATAGATAGAATATATATAAGAATTAATAATCAACAATAAATGAATAGATAGTGATAAATTGGTAATAGATAATCAACAGTAAATGAATAAATCGTGATAAATAATGCATAAAATATTTTTAAAAAATCAATTAAACTGTGTGGACAGAATGACAGAATGACAACCCAACTGCTTAGTACCCACCTACGCAAGCGTGGTGAGTCCAATAAATAAATAATTGAAAATGACTATTAACTATGACAGCAAATAAAATCAAACAAATAAAATTAAAAATCTGAAATGATAGAGTTTAGGGGGACTTAGATGGGTAGCACAGCCAATATAGCAGCTTTCACTAAACATTGATCAATATAGAATTAACTATTCACCACAATGGCAATAGACACCATCTGAGGAAATATTACAAATAATTATAAAAAAATCAACTCAAACAAGAACATAAAAAATTTTAAAAAAACAAGATTGAGTAGGATTCTAAAGCAAGTTCATAAAAAAGTAATAGAAACAAGGGCAAGTAGGATTCGAGACTACCAACGAAAATCCAAAACGAAAATCCTACTCTCGTGACGCAAATTCTACTCTTCATTGCAAGGTGATCT
>NW_003556143.1:0-1417 GCF_000090795.2 Amphimedon queenslandica | reverse complement strand
GTTCCCAACTGGGACATAATTAATCCCAGTATGATCCCAGTTGATGACAAGACCTTCTGGAATTTCTTCTATCTCCATAATGGTTTTAATGTCAAATAAATATTGTTCCTTTTGTGTCTCAAAATCAACACTTGATATTGAAGCTTTTGTTGTAGCCCTTCTCTTTACAAAACCTAGCCTGCCCAGGAATTGTTTTGCCCAATGAGTTGTGAGTTGGATGTGGCCCCCATTACATTCAAGTAAATTACTGTTGTGGCTTTTAATGATACCCTCAGCAGCCGAAATCACAATAGTTGAATTAATAACAGCTTTATTCTCTCGCAAACTCTTGATGTACTCTTGCAGCTGCTGATCTATAACATCTCCCAGTAAATAAGGATGACCTCTTCTTTTTGATTCAAGCCTCTCAACTTCCAAACTCTCCCCTAGTTTCACTCGACTCGCCAGTTCTTTCTTGTACTTAGTTACCCATGTTCTCACAGTACTCTCTTTTAATGGGCGATTTACCATTGCTTTATTGAAATGCCTGATGGTATTAGGGATGCCAAACTCTACTGCCCTCTTAGCAATTCGAGCCTTTTCCTCTTCAGTGTAAGAAAGATAAGGTCCTCGTTTCGCTGTCGAAGTAGTAGCTCTACTACTCGTAGAAACCAAATCTTTCACTTCCTTGTTTGCTGAGCTTATAACTGCTGTTGGTACACGATCAGACAGCGGGCCCTCTGGGTTTGGTAAGACAGATTTGTTGAAATACTTAAGCAGCGACATTTTCCTCCCTGGCGCACGTGCAAAACTAACTGGATAATTCGGCCACACCTCCCAAAAATCACTGAATTTAATATTCAAAGTCAATTATAATTCGAGGAATTTATTTTCGCGAATAGCAGCAAAATCCGCGAAATCCGCGAAATATATAGCCCTCGAAAAAAAGTCGCCCTACGGTAGTATACACTGTACAATATTTGGTCAAATTTTTGAGCAACTTTAAAATTAATTGACAAGATTCTGCAAGAGTAGTTGAGCACTATGCCAAAATTCCTATACTATAGAATGCAGAAGTGCATGGATAATTTAATCATACAAACACACTCCAGAAATGACAAAATTTTTGGCTACATGTAAATGAAAATTTGCAGGTGCATGTACGTGTATACTGGCAGATTATAAAATAATCATTTTAATTTTAATTTTATTTTTAGGTTTAAAACCTACGGATGTAGCTGAAATAGCTGAGAAAATTGCCTCATATTCTTGCTGTGAAATACCTATCATCAATCAGGTATTTGGCACTCAATCAAAAGAAAATGAAAGCAAAGACAAAGCATTAATAATCAATGACACCTTGCTCTCATGGTACAAAACCATAGAAGATGACAATCAACCAGAAAGAGTCTTTGCTAGCAAGATATTAGAATGGGCA
>NW_003556142.1:0-1417 GCF_000090795.2 Amphimedon queenslandica | reverse complement strand
GTCATTTCTACTACTTATACTATAAAGGTATACTACTACAGTGAAAGACTGATAGAACAATATGTACATGTACATCAATTGGAAAAGGTACATGTACATTAAAGACTGGTCATTAATATGCATGCTATTTATTTTACAGTTTAATTTGTTTGGTGGTTGATTGTCTATTCACAATCCAATACTGAGTAAAGTGAAATAAAATATGAACTTTCAGTTTCAATGTGTACTCTACTTCAACTGAAAGTATTATATGCTACTAAACTATTGGTCTATAGAACATTCCACGAATATGTACATGTACATGTACCACTGATATTTTTTTTCTTTTTTTGTGATAATTATAGTTGCCAGTTTCTGTTCTCAATCTCAGTCTTTCTTGCTGTCCTCTTGGCAGCCATAACTTGCTCTCACTCTCTTCCTGTCACCATCTTCAATCGCTTAACGTGTCCGCCTCACTAACTTCAAGTAATGATGTTGATTCACTAGTGAGGTATGAAGACATTAATTATAACACATGCCTGAGGGTAGATCATGTATGTGCTTGTAAATTAAATGCTAGTTGATTTGATTCTTCATCACTTTTGTTAATTATATTTTTGATTCTTGTCCTGTAAACATTCTTATGTGTTGCAGTATAATTTATATGATCCTTTTGTGTCGTTTTAATATTTATAATAATATTTCTTACTGTGTAGTTCTCTTGCTTCTCTCAGCAATCTGACTAAACTAGACCTCACTGGCAATCGCTCTCTTACCAACTCTGGCTGTACCAAGGTTATGATAGCTTGTAAGCAAACACAACTGCAAGCTATCTACCTAATGGACTGTCAGTTACTCTCTCCTCTAGAGGAGATCATGATGGAGTCTATGGCTCAATTAAAACTGAATCTAGCCGACTTGAGATATAACGATATATCTACTGAAGACAAAGAGAGGCTGAATCTATTATTAGCATACGATGTATATTTATAGTAGCAGCTGTTATATCACTTTGATTTAGAGCTATAATATATGTTTATCATTTTTATTCTGTTATTTTTGTCTCAAACCGTGTAGGTGTTGAATTTAAGCATGCGGGTGTGTGTGTGTGTTTAAAGGTGTGGCTTGTAACTGATTTATAATAAAGCATAGTAAAGCAAGCAGGGCTGCAGGAGAAAAAGACCTTTAGTCTTTTATTTCTTTTCCTTTCTTCCTCAAATACTTTCATTATTGGTAATGGCGGACCACGAGGAGCTGATTGAGGAAATGCCCAAACTCGAGAAGATGAGCAACGCGGCTCGACTCAAACTGGCCAAGAAGAGGAGGCAGAAACAGCTAAAGAGGTACACAGAGACTGAGCGGGGCCGGCCTCATAGCGGCAAGTCTAACAAAACTAAGGCTAGAATCAACTTGAAGAAGCTGCTCTCCTCCATGACGC
>NW_003556141.1:0-1417 GCF_000090795.2 Amphimedon queenslandica | reverse complement strand
TCTGGACTGTCTCTGACAATATCGGATACATCGAGAGATGGTTTTGATGTCTTCCTTTTAGCTAATGGAGACTGCGAATGGCGTGCCGGAGAATCTACACTGCTAGTTCCTAAAAAAAGTGAGAAAGAAATCATAAATACTATACAGGGACTTTGACCAGATTTTGGAGCAATTTTAAAAATTCATAAAAAATCCAATTCATATTAGAATCAGCTCAAACTTTCTACTTAACATAAAAACATGTATATGCATCAGAAAAAAATATAAAAATGGAGAATTCTCTCCTTGCCATTTTTGCCAAAATTTGGCTCGAGACCCTGTACTATAGTACAGGGACTTCGACCTGATTTTGGAGCAACTTTAAAAATTCATAAAAAATTCAATTCATATTGGAATCAGCTCAAACTTTCTACACAACATAAAAACATGTATATGCATCAGAAAAAATTATAAAAATGGAGAATTTTCTCATTAAGATTTTTGATGAAATACCCTATTCCAGGATCTCAACTCTCAAGTCAAAAACTTGCTATTGGAATCACTCACTTTTTCTCTTTATCAGTTTTTCTTGGAGTGACATTGCAAAGTCTTGCAACAAATGATCCTCCTGGAGTTGACAGTTGAGATCCAGCGAGTATCCCGTGATCGGAAGGTAGAAGTCTGGATGGGACTCAAACGACTCATGAAGCATTTCTACAAATAAATAAGAATTGTATAATAATACCAAGTGTAGCAGTATATCTAGCAGTATCTGATTGACAGATAAAGTAACAAATCCCAACATTCTTTATTGATTTCACTTGCCTTTGTTTTCAATTTGTCTCGAATCTTCTTCTGACGGGGCCCAAAGGATGTTGTTGCCTTCTAGTCCTTTGGGAAGAATGTAGTGAGTTAAAATGTGGTTCAGCTGTACAGGATGAAGACAGGGAAACTCTTGTCTCAATGTATCCCAAGAGAACTGAATAGAGAGACAATAGAAACAATGGAACAATAACAACAATATACAAGAAAAATAATAATATTATACATGTACAATATTATTATTTATCATTCATTTATTTATTCATTCATTTATTTATTCATTCATTTATTTATTTATTTATTTATTTATTTATTTATTTATTTATTCATTTATTTATTTATTTATTTGTTTGTTTGTTTACTTTGATTAGTTCATGAGGTGATATTGCTATGAGGTCAATGGCAGATGAGAATGTGCCCAGAAATTGAAATACAATGTCCCTGAACCCGACAATCCCAGCCCAGCCTTCAAATCTGTCTAGACTCATCCTTAACTGTAAAGAATGATGGAAAATAAATGGTATTTTGTCATTTAATTATTTTTTAATACTTTAGTTCCTCTAGAGTATTTGAATAATCCCATCTCTGGTCCTTGATCAATGAACGTGTTAAAGAG
>NW_003556140.1:0-1417 GCF_000090795.2 Amphimedon queenslandica | reverse complement strand
GTCAACAGCACCATAATAGCAGGAAAAGACATTACAGGAACAACATACACTCTAGCCCTTGAGAGAACCATTACTATACTTCCTTTCTCTTGACCAGTGTTTACATTATCAGTGAATCTACTATTATAGTTTAATGCCCTTATATGGATACAATGCACTGCCTAGGAATAAGTGTTATTATTGCCATTTAAATTTATGTTATTTAACAACAATGCACTTTATTTTGCAATTTCACTATCACGAGCTGCACATAATTGGTGCAACAATTTTGATGACAAATTGCTAAAATAAAACTCCACACAATTAAAGTACTTCTTATTGTTTTTTCATATTCAGTGAATTAATAATTAATTGAGTTTAGTTGTATTTTGTAGAGTAATACTGAAAACTAAAAACTGGTTTAAAATATAATTATTAAAAATACTGCATGTTTACTGTGTGCTCAGTCAATGCAGGCATAATTATACAAACATGATGTTGATAGACCGTTGATGTTTGCATGCTACATTGAGCCCACAGATCGACTGTGAAATTCAACTAATAATTGTGTATTATAGCTTAGGTTGGGTTTACACAGCAACACAAAATGGATAGTTTTTAAAACGATACACTTTGAACACCACTTTTGTTTCCATAGAGTTCTATCAAGATGTGTAAACCACTAAACCTAGCCTTAGTTTCTGCTAAAAATCTAAACTTTTATTATAATTATTAAAACTGACAAATCTTTGTGAGAAATTGTGTTTATGCTTTTGTGTGGATGTTTTCTGTCCAGCACTTTCTTGCCTTCCAATGATGTCATTAAAGTTAATGTGATACATTCAACAGAAACCCCACTCTTGACTGAATCTATAATTGAGGAAGACACTTATATTATAAATATCACAATACAAAAGGTACCCCCGTTGTGTGATATGGTATGTGTGTTGTTATTGATACATTTATGTACATTGTGTGAATTACACCAGTTCATTCCATTCATTTATGCTGTATACCATAATTCATTCCTTTATTCATAATCAGTTAATTTTGCTATCAGTCATGATTCATTGTTACATCACTAATTATCAAGTTTGTGTTTATAAATGAAATTACTGACTGGCAATATTAATACTACACAAAAAATACTACTGAAAAAGAAGACTCAATGTACATCATTGCATCCTAGGCCCTACATTGATGTAAGAAAAAATTCAAGGTGAATCATGCATAAAATATTAAATTTTTTTCTGTACCCAACATAGGATCATTAGAAAATACTGTTGGCCACTTCTGACAGATAATAATAGAATATAAGCTACCAGCTCTTGTCATGTTGACAAGAGTATTTGAAGGCAATACTGTAAGATATAGTCTAATTTTTTATGACCTGGGGGCTCACCCCCAGGTTGTTCCTATTATTTCACCCATGTGCGAT
>NW_003556139.1:0-1417 GCF_000090795.2 Amphimedon queenslandica | reverse complement strand
TTCATATATATTATGAGTACTAAACTGTGCCAAATAGCATGCAACAATAAATCAAATGATTCGTTCATTAATCAAACTTGTTTTGGGGTATTTGAGTTTTCTGATTATAGCAATGTGATTGCATCAGGAGGTTCAGCATTTACTGTCAGTCAACCAACCCCTCTTTCCATTAACCAGGGAAGAAATACTCACTGCCAATAACACTTTATGATGACATGGGCCAGAACATCACAAAAATTGCTACATTTCAGCCAACTTTATCAAATGGCCGAAATATCAGCGTATCAACTGGTTTTGAGTTTGTATCTAATAAAGAGATCAAAATTACTGGCAAACCAGGAGAGGAAGACGATCTATCATTAAGATTGATTGGTTTTGAAAATATAAAAGTTAGTGTTCGTATAAAACTTATACCTTGTCAACCTGGTTATGTAATTGATGATGATACCTCTAGCTGTGTATGCTCAGCATCAAATAATGATAAATCACTTACATATGATGGTATTTATCGTTGTGATGAAAGCAAAGAAGTAGCCTTGGCCCTTAAGGGCTATTGGGCTGGCTATGTATTACCAAATAAATCAGCTACACCAAATCCAAACAACCTTTACACTAGTGACTGTCCATTAGGCTTTTGTCGTAGTTATAATAAATCTCATTATAGTTTAACTGGGAATGCTTCTAAGGATGAGCTTGAAAAAGTTGTATGTGCAGAGAATAGAATTGGAACATTATGTGGTCAATGTAAGAAAGGCTATTCTGTCTATTTTCACTCAGCCACTAATAAATGTGGGAGAAATCATCATTGCGCCTCCGGATATGCTTTTTATGTCTTGAGTGAATTATTACCAATAACTGGTCTATTTTTTACAATTTTATATTTTGATATTAGCCTAACAACAGGACTGGCATATAATTTTCTATTCATTGTACAGTTACTCCAGACTGTTGTGGAATCAGTCAACATAGGAACTGACTTTAAATCCTTCGAAGTCACACGTAGTGTCTACACTGTACTCTACAGCACATTGAATCTTGACTTTTTTGATATCGATAAACTCTCATTTTGTCTATGGAATGGAGCAAGTACATTGGATATGATAAGCATCCAATATGTATCTGTTGTTTATGCAGTTTTATTGATAATTGGACTTGTGTATGCATTTAAGTGTTGTTGCTGCTCAAAATCCAAGTGCTGCACAAAAAATTACTCCGTAGTTCAGGGACTAGCAGCTTTCCTAGTGCTATCATATTTTAAATGTGCTTTCATTACTTTCAAGCTTCTTGATCACAGACTCCTTTGTAGTATTGGATTAAAAAACTACCGATACGTTGTCTTCTGGGATGGATCTTTAGAATATTTTAGCACTCGACATCTCTGGTATGCTATACCGGCTCTCATTTGTTTTTTCTTATT
>NW_003556138.1:0-1417 GCF_000090795.2 Amphimedon queenslandica | reverse complement strand
CATTTCGGTGCATAAGGTCCATTAAAATGTAATTTTAGAAATAGGCGGGCCTCGCGAGTAAGAATTAGCATAGATAATAGAGTTATAGCAAGAGTAGATAATAATTAGAAGAGAGTGTCCTACTGTGCAGATACTCCCTGCTTCATCAAGGCGTAAAATTGAAGAGTCAAATTCAGGATATTTCCGTATTTTCATTGAGTTTGAGTAGTTATTGCTAGTTATTTTTGAATAACTGCTCAAAAATACTGAAAATAACTAGAATGTGACTCTTCAATTTTACGCGGTGATGAAGCAGACCCTATAGCCAGTAGGACACTCTCCTCTAATTATTATCTACTCTTGGTTACAGGGATAGGAAACTTCCTTTTGCATGAAATCAAACTACCTTCCCCATACCGTATTAATTGTTTCTAATTGTCAGTAAATTTCATTTTTACATTAAGCAATGGTGGCTAGTCTGTGATGTGCCAGGTCTTTCTCATCGACTTTCAGCCTGTTTAGGTCCACTGTATCAACTTGAAAATGAACTTGTAATGGAGCCATGTCTGTATTCTTCCTTTATTCTAGCTATCTGATGCTTGTTCTCAAACAAAAATTTTTTTGACCTACTTAGAGCATTTTAAAACAACTGCTAATGGGTGGAAGACCCGGGATAGGTTATAGACTTTCTGTAGATGGGGCTTTTAGGCACTAAAACGTCCAGTTCTTGAGATAGGCGTGTAGAAGCAAAACACAGCAAATTTGCTTTATTTGTGTGTAAAACACCACCAAAGTGGCGCACAGGACTGCTTCGAGTCGGAAGACCTGGAGGACTGCTTGTAGAATCAGTCTATATTGCTAATCATGAAGTTCTTAGAAATGTGTTTGAGATACAGATGTTGAAGTGCAAAACAAAAACTTAGGCGTCATTTCATGAAGATGTGATGATTTATAAAGTTGGCACACTATTTTATCACAGTTTAAGTTGAATCACTATTCTAGAGCAACAATAATGCAACATAAAATCTTCGAAAAAGGCTTTTGTCAGGTAGAGACAGTAGAAATATCAGCCCTAACAGCTAATTGCCTAATTTTTTGGCTGCGTAAAAGGGGAAGGGAGCATCAGAATTATCCCGTTGCTAGGCTACAATATAAACTCAATGGGAATAATAAAACCGCATTCGGAAGTTTCCTATCCCTGTAACTCTAATATCTATGGAGTTAGCATGGCTATACTAGATCTATGATTTTCTGGCTCTGCGCTGCCCTACTTCATAAGGAATAGAGTGATAAGTTTTACCTGTTGCAAGCTATATACAGGTAAGAAGAAATATATTATAGTACACAATGACATTTAAGATTAAATAGGTTATTCTTTGCACAAGATAGTTACAAGTTTATATAAACTCCTCCCAACTCTTTGGATCACTTTGCCATT
>NW_003556137.1:0-1417 GCF_000090795.2 Amphimedon queenslandica | reverse complement strand
AGTACATGAACATTGTGGTAGATTGTTAAGATTATTCTTATTACGTTAAGGTTATAATAATAGACAAGGCAGTAATATGATAGGAAGCAATGGTAATAGATTATTAGTTAATGGTATGGTATTTAGTATTAAGTTAAGTTGTCTTATGTTATGTGGTCATACAGCATAAGTTGTAGGTAGGTAATGTTATGGTATTGAGAGAGGAATGTACTTTATAATAGCAATGAGGTTAGTATGGTATAGGTACATGATATGGTTTTTATTGTGTCATATTAAGGTTCATAAGTGATAAGTCTGTGTAGGCAATGAAGGATAAGAACATACCCACTTATATAGCAAGGTTAATATATGATTAATATATGATGTAGGTAACATTAATGGTTGTAAATAGGTAATAGTATAGTATTAAGATATTATTCTGGTATAGCAGAATAAATGCAATGTATCGTGTTGGTATCATTGTGTCATATTAAGGATTGATCATAATGTTATAAGTTGTATGTATAGGAATGGTACGCTATTAAGATTAAAAAATGTACTTATACATTTGTATATAGGAAGGTTAATAATTATGGTATAGGTCTATAATTTGGTTTTCATCAAATGGTTTTGGTATATGTAAAAGGTCATAGATTATATAAGTAACTGCAGTGTGGAGATATCTCACTATTCAAGTATTTTCTCAACATGTACTGTTTAGCTATTATTGGTGTGTTTGTATAATATTGGTTGTCCCTTACTGGTTCTGTATGTATGTACATGTACCAGTGCCCATATTTCATGTTCTTGTTTTTAATATGTTAGTGTCTGCATGTACATGTGTGCATGATAATATATTATTATGTTTTTGTTCGTGTTTGTACACGTGTCCTCGTGTCTGTACACGTGTCCTCACGTAGCGTAAAACTGCAACGTCTCCTGGTCTCCAGTCTTGCTTTCTCTGGACAATGTTTATCATCATTGGATCACTCCACCTGCTTGCAAGAAAACTTAAATCTATTTTGGTATTTTCAATCACATCGAAGTATCGTTTGTTACCATACATCATGAATTAATTCAGTACCTTGTGAGAGCTAGTGTATCAATCAAGAACATTCGATATGATTTACTAATGGCTCTTTGGAAGGACATCAGCTAACAAGGAGGTTGTCACTGATGTGGACACAGCTATAGTACTTTCCACTGCTATCATAGCATTGAGGCTCAAGCATCCAGCACTAATCTACAGTTTACAATATTGGATCTTCATCTAATACTAGCAATCTGAGAGGAGGAAGGAGAAGAACTGATAGACTACCAGAGGAGGAGAGGAGAACATATCCAATTAAATGAAGACATGAGCATATTTTTTCACTGTATGGGTTGAGCTACCCTTTTTCACAGTGACCTGCTTTTAGTCCCGATCATGTGAGAGGGA
>NW_003556136.1:0-1418 GCF_000090795.2 Amphimedon queenslandica | reverse complement strand
GAAGAACGAGGAAAAAATTAAGTTCATTTCGAAACAATTATACAGAAATTCAAAAATGTACCAAGTTAGAAAAAAAATGCATATACATGACATCTTAAAATAATGTGACCATAATTGACAAAATGGTATTGTTAAGTGCAAACAGTGAAAGTTGCAATAAATAGCACCATGTTGGAAAACAAGCTCCGCTTGCAAAGGTTTCACCTCTATTGGCCTTGTGGTTGTTTAGTTTCAGCCCCTCAAAGACAAAGGGGTAGTAGGAGAAAAAAAAATCATATAGTGGTGGAAAAACTCTTCAAAGATTTCATTACAAGTATCTGTATGCGTATACGAAAAGGAAAATGGCTTTCTTCTACGGAAGCCCCAAGCGACATTCCTGTTCACATTCTTGATGTGAATATTTCCCGTTCACATTCAAAAACATTCCGTGCATATTAGCAGCTGACATTCCATTCATGTTCGCGTTGTATAGAGAGTCACGTGTTTTCACTCTGGTACATTGTGTAAGGTGCGAATACGGTCTTGTTTTCACTGTCACAGTGTCATTTACCGTCACAGCTGTTTGTTTGCGTGAATGAAGATGGATCCAGCTTTCCTTGACTCTTTGAAAAGTGCGGGTGTCGCTCAAGCTACAATTGAAGTGCTAGAAAATGAGATGGTCTTGACATCAGAAATTTTTTACTCGTTAGCAGAAAGTCATTTTCAGCAGATACTTCCAAAGATTAAAGTTGGCCAGCACGCCTTGCTTCTCAGCATTTGGCATGACAATATCATGTCAACTCATACTGCAAAATATTTTAAGGTTAGTAGGTGTGGTTGTCATTGCAAAGTGATTGAATTTCATTTAAAAAACAGGTTGATGAGATTGCTGATGATTCATATCGTAGCAAGCGTAGTACTAGTACTGTAAGTGTGTCTTCAGAATGTAAGTCTGCATGTAGTCCTACTCCTGAATCTACAGCCAAGAAACTTCGTACAGCTAGTTAGAATTATAATTTCATTGCAAACTCTTTGATTAACAATTCATAGGCAGTGATATCAAAGATCTTGTTGAAGTATACAAAACCGACGTGGTTTCAACATTTAGTAAAGGTTCACAATGTTGTTAAAAAACCTGAGAAAAGTCCAGCTAAAACTATGAAAGTCAGTAGTAATGTTGCCAGTGTTCCTATTAATGATAATTATTTTTTATATACTACTAGGAGGGATATTTGATCCAATGAAAGGAAAGGGAATAAGAATAAAATTTCTTCCAGAGCGAAATCCTACCACATTTGAAGTTGAAAAGAGTGACACCATTTATCTATCCTCAAGAAAGCTATTGATTTATACTACCGAGAGTTTGATATTGCAGTTGAAGATATAATGTTTTGCGACTCAGCTTGTACAGTCATTAAGTGTAATCTTGACCAAAAGAT
>NW_003556135.1:0-1418 GCF_000090795.2 Amphimedon queenslandica | reverse complement strand
ATATTATACAGCTGCTTCTACTGTAAGACTAATAATAAAAACTAATCAACATTAGTTGGAGTTGAACTGTTTCCTTTAACAACTTCTGGATCAACAATTCTGAGAAAAATGAATATAATTATTATAATTTTTATTAATGCATCACTTACTTGTTGACATTCATTATTTCCTTCAGAGCCCCGCCCCCTTTTGTGAGCTTATCAGAATATATAAATTGTCTTACTTTATCAACAGTAGCTCGATTTATGGTCTAAATAATAATAATAATAATAATTATTATTATTATTATTATTATGATAACAAGAATAATGGGCCAATTTTCAAAATTTTCCCTGTACGAGATGCTGAAGTGAAGTATTGATAATTAAAAATTATTTAAAATGAATTACGAAACAGGAAGTGAAGTGCTGATGCCAATTTTTTTAAATGCCCATGGTTTTTTCTAAAAAATGGCTCTGAAATCATGCCGAATTTTTACTACATTTTCTGATACATATTGATGTACTTATGCTGTGTAGAAAGTTTGAGCTGATTCCGATTTCAATTTTTCAAGTTACAGATATTTTTAAAAACGGGCCAATTTCTGAAAAATACCCTGTACATAGCCATGGTTTTTTCCAAAAAATGGCTCCGAAATTACCCCCAATTTTTATTACATTTTCTGATACATATTGATGTCCTTATGCTGTTGAGCTGATTTTGAGATCAAATTTTCAAGTTACGGCCATTTTAAGAAAATGGCAAAATTCTGAAAAATACCCAAGGCTATATAGCCCATGGTTTTTTCCAAAAATGGCTCCAATATCACCCTCAATTTTTATTACATTTTCTGATACATATTGATGTTCTTATGCTGTGTAGCAAGTTTGAGCTGATTTCGAGATCAAATTTTCAAGTTACGGCCATTTTAAGAAAATGGCAAAATTCTGAAAAATACCCAAGGCTATAGCCCATGATTTTTTCCAAAAAATAGCTCTGATATCACCCTCAATTTTTATTACATTTTTTGATACATATTGATGTCCTTATGCTGTGTAGCAAGTTTGAGGTGACTTTGGGATCAATTTTTTAAGTTATGACATTTTAAGAGACTATAGCTATAATAATAGTCTCACCCTGCAGGTGTAGCAAAGGGGAGGGGTGAGACTACTATAACGATAACAATATATTATTCTTTTCTTCACCTTTGATTCATCGTGTGCCCGAATAATGAGTGATGTAAACAGATTAAGAACAGCATAAACAAACAAAGCTGTGAACACATAGATGAAGATTTGGCCATAAGCTATAACAGCCCTGTTATCAGAGTCATCAAACGAGCGAAACATTGGATAAATATCATCGCCATGTGTAAGGACAAACAGAGTTTGAAATGTCTGGAATATATCACTGAACTAAAAACAAATCAATCATCAAAA
>NW_003556134.1:0-1418 GCF_000090795.2 Amphimedon queenslandica | reverse complement strand
TGTACAGAATAGTCTAGTTATGCATATCAACTTAAGTGAAGTGAGAGATTGAGAGTCAAGTAAGAGCAGTAAGGTCAGTGTAGACAGTAGAGTAAGAGAACACAGCAGTCACAGACTCACAGCACCACCTCATCACATAGATCTATGGCTATATGTGTACATTTACACTACACTATTGTATCTATTTATAGGTTTTCATTCAACTCAAATTAAATACATGTAGATCTCTAGTTCTAGTTTTATTGATTTATTTTAGTTCTAGTTATAGTTCTAGTACTTTGTATCTATTCATTTTAGTTCTAGTTCTGGTTCTAGTACTTTATATCTATTCATTTTAGTTCTAGTTATAGTTCTGGTACTCAGTTTATCAACATTTTAGTTTTAGTTTTAGTTCCAGTACTCTGACATTAAATGTTTTAGTTTTAGTTTTAGTTCTAGTACAATGGGTGAAAAAGTTTTAGTTCTAGTCCAGTTCTAGTATTTGTACTAGAACTAAAATATAAAAAGTGATACTAGTATTAATTTTAGTTCTAGTACCGAAATACTAGAACAACACTACACGAGACACCAAAGGTGCGTGGCCTCGCCCCTAAAGCTGCTTGGGATGTGTTATGCTTAGCTAGCCTAAGCCAGTATATTTAAATGATAAAGATCAAAAGTGCTGACAGCCTGGACTAAGCAAGTGTGAAAAGTATGATGGGACTCTAGAATCCCAAAAATTGGTAAAACGTGTTCATAATTCCTATTAGCATCTCAAGATTTATCACTTATTTATACACTATATTTATACTTATTGCATGCACTCTCATTTTTAAAACAACATTATGGGTTTCAAAACCACAGCTTTTGTTGTGGCCACAATCTATCAAAAAAATGCTATGCAAAAAAATAGAACGTGTGCTCTTGAGGCCAAGGGATTATCATAACAGCTAGCTTCCCAGCTGCAGTTACACTTGCTCTTGCATGCTCGCAGAAGTGGCAAGCTCCAGGGCCAACTCCCAGCTTGGTCCTGCTTGGAGGCGTGGCATAACTGGCATTAATGCAGCAAGACCATGTGAGAGGGAAGCTTCAGGTTTTTTTCTCTTCTTCTAAGTGCTATGTGATGTTATAATGGCACAAATACTGTTGCCTAGATAGATTGAGTGACTTAAGAGAGTTTAGGATCCTTAGACTAGCCATGGACTAGCCAACTACTGCTGCAGCACTTCACTCGGGATGAAATTCGAGTAGCTATAACTCACCAAAAAGAAAGATTTAAAGAGTCCCACACATATTAAATGAATTATTAGTCTTGATCTACTGGGAAAGAGTCTCATTTACCTCCAGAGTACTACTGCTATTGCTGGGCATTTTCTCATGAGTTAAAAAGCTTCTACTAGCTAGAGCTGCTCTCTAAACATCTCAAAGCAGTAAACAAG
>NW_003556133.1:0-1418 GCF_000090795.2 Amphimedon queenslandica | reverse complement strand
CAATAGCTCTAAAATCCTCCTCACACGTCAATATCGGATTATCAGGAAGGAACGCTATAGGATAATTGGCATGTGCGGTTAATTAATATGGGCGGTGTTGGGAGGGGCCAAAATTAAAATGGCGTGTATCTAGGTGTGGTCAGGCGTGGTAACTTAATTTTTATAAAGAAGTTGATTTCATGATTTCATTCTTGTTCTTGGGTGGAGAACGTTGCATTTGTTAGTGTGCAATATGGAGGGTGACACTCGTTGGGTCATAAACCTTGGTAACAGCATATGTGGCGTCTCTCTCCTCGTTCTACCTTACTGTTTCTCACAAGTGAGCCGATGATCATAAATTAATCTAAATTCCATGTCATTTCATTGTTTTATTGTCTTGTGTGCTAGTGTGGAGTGTTGTTGGGTGGCTTGTTGCTGGTGTCTGCCGCTCTGATGACACTGTGGTCCACACAGCTACTGGTTGACTGTATATACGAAAAGAAATCAATATCTTGCGAAGGGATAGGTAAGAAAAAATGTATAAATGAAAATAAGCAAAGCCTTTTTACAGCATTTGCACTTTACGGGAGATATGGCAAGCTTTTATTGGAAGTTAGGTGAGAATAAGTACCGTAAATCCTTAAATAGAAGCCGCATTTGAATAAACGCCGGGGTAGCAATAAAATTAAAGTATAAATACGCAACACTAGCCTAGGAGTGACTCAGTAGTCTAGTGGATAATGCTTGAAGTTCCAGAAGTCAAAAGCATGAGGTTACGGGTTAGAATCCCGCTCTGGGCTGACGTTTTTTTATTTTTTATATATTTTTTCGAGATCCAAATACCATTTTAGGAAATAGACGCCCGGGCTTTTATTTAAGGAAATACGGTACATGTGTAATTAGCAAATGATATACGTACACATGTGTATTTCTATTTCATTATGCTATTATCAATGTGTACCTGTTGGTAAATTGTCTCTTTTCAGCTGTGCTTTGTTCATGGTCGGAACATGCTCCGCTTTCTTTGTGATAATAGCCGACCTTGCTCCAGTCGTGTTTGCTTGGGTAGCGTCAATTCCTCCTGATCTCCCTTACCTTAGGATTCTTATTCTCTTCTCTCTCGGAGTCTCCGTTATTTTTCCACTCTCGCTCTTACGACAGCTAGATTCTCTGAGTACCCTGAGTACAGCATCGATTGGTTTTTATGCCTGGCTCACAATCCAGGTTCTCACTCAAATTGCGTCTATTTTATTTTATGTCTCTCTTTTTTTCAGTTGATAGTCTATGCCCTACAGAAGGTTGGCACAACAGAAATTAGTTTATGGAAGTCGGCAGGGATACTCCACACTGTCCCTATTTATGCCATGTCTCTCTCCTGCCACCTGTAAGAATAGCGTCTTTTTGATATGCATACATGTACATGTATCAATAGCCTTGTA
>NW_003556132.1:0-1418 GCF_000090795.2 Amphimedon queenslandica | reverse complement strand
AATTAATTATATCATGCACTATTCCTCCAATAGTAACTAATGCTGTATAATATGACTTAAACATGTATTGCTGCAGCAAATAAAAAATACTTAAGAGGCAAGCCTTACGGCAAATAAAATACATGTACATTTAGATATGCATGTACGTATACATCTACATGTATGCCAGGTGCTCAAGAATTCTATTTTGTCGGTAATATTTATTTTCCGCATGCATACATTCTAGTATGCAGTATAAGTGTGTACCTGGCATAAATCAGGAACAGAAGATGGCTTGTTTGGGTCACCTAGTCAAAGAAAAAACTTGATATTATTAGGACTACAATTATATCTAATTACTATAATGATTCACTTAATGTAATTTTTAAAAAGAAAGCTATAAATACGCACCTCCTTCGAGTAAGAGCTTTTCTAAGTATTCACTGAGTCCCTTGTCAGCAGCGATGTGTACCAGTGTTCGACCGTTGTAGCGCTGGATGGGATGGTTAATGATCTTCTGAAGGGCAGAGGTCTTTCGACCATATTCCATATGATCTTCAAAGAGTTTCTTCTGGTTGTCAGAGGGCTCGGCCGAGAGGATTGTGCCAAGTGTTTCAGCTAACTTCCTCACCTCAGCCATTTCTTGACCTGTCCCCCGCCTACATTATCGGCATTTGACCACGCCTACTCATAATTAGGTTTTCATTCTTATTCTGAATAATTAAGTTAACACAGTATCATATAAATTTATAAATCAAGGTGCACTATAAAGATAGAACTGCTTTGAGCTATAATAGGTGATGAAAAAAGAGTTATATAATATGAAAACCAAAGAATGGAGGGAGGCCGAGATGTTAAACATATGCTATTGATGTCTTTTCCGAGTCAGACTTTAACTCTGTTTTCTTGGTCCAGAATGGATTGGTAGTCTCAGAGGATGCTCCACCTGATGTATTTGGTATATTAACCCACTGGCTTAACTTGTGTGACTGTCTTGCACTGTCAAGCACAGACCTCAAGTGGTGCGCATCATCAAAGCTGGCAAGGCTTGGATCGGTCTTACCCTCTGCATAATGCTTTTTAATGGCAGCAAAGAGCCCATTGTACCCACTAGTAACAGATCGGCGTAGTTTAGGATTAACGTCCAAAGAGGAGGTCTCATCGGACAGAGAGTCTCTTTCCTTGAAAATTAGTTTTTCTTCAGACAAGCCAGACCCCATCCAGTAGAGGTCAAAGTCCCGGACAATGGCTCGTCCCTCCTTACCGTTAACTAATATCTCGAGATCATAAATAGATCCACAATTACAATTTATCAGAATGCTGGCTATGACTGACTTTGAGAGCTTCATTTGGAGTGATACGTAGTCGTCGGATTCGATCGTTCGGTAGCCATGAATACAATGGGTACTGCAGACAAACGTGTGCAACAAGCAGTTAAC
>NW_003556131.1:0-1418 GCF_000090795.2 Amphimedon queenslandica | reverse complement strand
CTCACCATCAACAAACAAAATGAACATTTTTATTTCACATCATGGCGAAAAACAAAATATGTAGAAATTTAACTCACAATATTAAGAATAGGAAATGTGCTAATAGTGTTGGTTCACAAAATCATGTAATGTGTAATTTTTAATCAAATGTGTGGGTGGTTCTATTGTATTGTTAATGTTTCATCAGTGATAGTGTTATCTACTGAACACACTAACAATTACTAATCTATCGTCAATATACATCAGTACTAGTGTCATACTCTCAACTGACCTAACTATACACACACACACATCATTACAGTACTATACACACACATACCTTCCTACAACTGTACTGACCAGTAGTCATACTATCAAATAACAAACATTCAGTAACTACTTGATTCCTCTTATCCATTCCACCAATCACTACTAGTGTAGGTGAGGTAGAGTCACCATTGATAACAGCACTAGCATGATCACATCTCTCCATAGGCCACAGTCCCTCATTAGGTATTGCTCCTGGTTTCAGTATCTCCCAGTTCTAGATACATAAACAAATACTAATAATATCAGTCACTGACAGTCAGCGTAAGTATGAATAATGGGTGTGGCTATACAAATAATGGGTGTGACCATAGATATTTATAGATATAATGAAATATATATTTATAATTTATAGATATATTTCATTTATAGATATAAATGAAAGGGATAGGAAACTAGAAAAGGGCGGGATAATAATTGCATTCCTTTGTATTGTGCCATAGCAACGGATGCTACTTTCCCTAGTTACACAGCAAGACAGCAACTTTTCTTTACTTTTCAGCTTACAGTTCTCTTATAATAGTAAGTGGGGCCAAGTAAAAGAGTTAAAATAAATGCTACAAAACTATGCCACCTTACTGTAGTAAAAAACAAGCTCTTCTACTACACCTTTTATAGACCTTCCTCATGCGTGGGTGGGCGCTTGTTTGCTCATGAATAATAAATGAGCTTGTCTACCGGAAGTTAATTTACCACGCCTACTGGTGGGAAAGCTAGCAAAGCGCGATGTACTGCAGCAGTACGTGTAAGAGCAATGAGTGAGTACTACAAGAAGTTAGATGCTGTAGCACAGAAGAGATACTTAGAGAAGCTGCAACTGCTAGATCTTGGCATAGAGGATGATCCATACAGCCTTGCCCTTGATGCTAATTTTATAGATGACATGACCAAGTGGCCTAAAGTAGAATATGGCCATATATTTTGCTACTTCATTGAAAGGCCTGGGGTTTGTACAAAGAAGCAGTTATTGAACTGGAAAAGTTTACAAAGCTTACAACTATTTCTTTAGTGGACATGTCAGAACAGTCAGGATTTGGCCCCTTGAACACTGCTGTATATTGAAGGCAAGTGTCAACCCAAGTCAGAACTCACCTGACAAAGCACATACAGCA
>NW_003556130.1:0-1418 GCF_000090795.2 Amphimedon queenslandica | reverse complement strand
GTCACGGCAAACAAAATGGCGGCTTACACATGGGACAAAGTTAAGAGCTTTCTAACAGCAAGGGAACATAAAGATACTGTTTAAAAACTTCTCTAGAAGCATTTGAAGATAGAGAGAACCTCTATAAGTCTTAATAATGACCAAGTTGTACTTGCAAGGTGGTGAAATCAATTATAGGAATATTTTTTACACTGTTACGCTTGTTAATACAATACTAGTTACCTGGGAAACACAGTGAAGCAACAATTGGATCCAAATCTGTCCAAGGTAAAACACTAACTGACGATAACTACCAACTCCTAGCCGCCATCTCCCGAAAAGAGCCTTTGACCATAGATACAGTATACAACAGGGATTGGAAACGGCCCGGTATCACGTGATCTTTTCCTTAACATTTCAATGAGACAACAAAAATTGTCAAAAAACCTAGGCGTGTTACGGGTTAAAAATAGATATCCAGGGATATTCTTCAGAAAAGTCTCGAGAAAGTCATCTGTCTAATGACTTTTTAAGATTTGAGTAGTCCCCATTCTAGGAAAACTTTGGCTGCACAAAGCTCTCTTTCGAAGGTATTCTATAAACTGGTACTCTTTGCAATATATCCATTCTCGTATGATTTGAGATCTTTTCTCCCTCTAGCTTCTACATTGATGACACAACAGCTGTTATGATGAGATGTCTAGATTGATGTGACTATTATCCAATGTACTGAGTGTTTTTAATCTTAATTTTCTCTTAAGCCGTGTTTTATTGAGGACATCAAGAATAGTTGGACCTACGGTGGAATTTCTCCCTCTGGCAACTTCACTATGACTAATAACAAAAATCTGTGGCATTAGTATTGTTCCCTAGGAATCTCTCCAATGTAATGAGCTACAATGAAGTGACTATTTTTGTCCTGTGGATATTTGGAAGGCTGTTTCTGCAAGTGAAGAATACTGCCGTTTATTGATTATTTTTGATAAACTTGCTATGCATGCAACTTTTATTTGATTCCAACTATTAGTTTTTACATTGTAGAATAGTTATCAAGTGTCAGTGATACTGCAGCGTCAAGATATATGAAATAAACAGGGTTTGTAATTTTAACATCTATAGGGCGGCCATTTTGAATAAAATTATTAACCCGTAACGCGCATCAACCATTAATTATCCGGGTGTTTCCAATCCCTGTATACTGTATCTATGCTTTGACTAACAGGAAGTGACGTTTCAGGAATTTTTAATATTGGCTTCCTGTGATGTTTCCAATCCATGTACGTATAATATCTATGCTCAGCCAGCATTTTATCCAGTATTAATTAGGTTTGAACAGTGATGTAGACAAATCATATTCATAGTTAGAAATATAATACATATACACACTTTAAGTAACAATTAGCTACTTCAAAGTGACCACCAAATCTGCACTTATAATG
>NW_003556129.1:0-1419 GCF_000090795.2 Amphimedon queenslandica | reverse complement strand
GTTAGGATCAGCATTATGTGTAAGTGGTAAATAATGTACCCATTCATTCCCCAACTCATTATGGGAGAATATGTGTACATTCAGTAAAACAGCCATTGTGACATCTCCCGCCCTAGTATAATTCTTATCTATACCTTCTCCAGCAATATATTCTTTCACTGAATTATTGGGAGTCTTCCAACTATGTAGCTGATGTTCCATTGTAGGCATGTGACTAATAATGGCCGATCTGATGAAATTTACTGAATGTAAGAACATGTAATGGCATGAGACGGAACATTAAATAAACAATTACTATCACCAGGTACATCAGTAGATCCTTTGGATACAGTTAATTCTGTGGTTGGGCTACCCAACTTTGGTCTATATGATTTAAAATCCCAAGCTTAGGGCATTACAACATACTTTTTGAGTAGCAGCATTGGGGGGATGGTATTTCAAATTACTAGCTCTTGTACTCATTCCCATCATCACACTGTCATCACTATCGTCATTATTATTACTAGTAGTAATAATAGCAGGTGGCTTTTTGGGAAAATTAGCTTTATCATTAATCGTACTGTCTCATGGCCTACTTCTTTTATCACGACCTACCTTTGGTGGTGGCATTTTTTTTGATTTTTTGCTTGTGGCTCATCAATAGTTCCAGTAAGTGTACGCTTTCTACTGCCACAATCTGTAGGATTGGCATACTGTGGGAGGTCTGGCCTGTACAATTGTCTCAACCTTTTTATTTCTTTTATGCTACAAGAGGAAACCATCAATGATTTGGAGTTGAAACATGTCAAATGGACACCAGACAGTGTTATTACTCGTGATAGAGCAACATAAGCCATCCCAGCGCTAAAGACATTGTCAGACAGATCAATGATTGTATTGTCTAGTGACTGTCCCTGGCATTTGTGTATGGTAACAGCAAAAGCTAATATCAAAGGAAACTGGCTTCTATACACAAAAACATTTTTCGGTCCGTGTATATTCCAGCCACAACAAAACATAAGAATCAGAAATCAAGGACCTGGTCCGTAATCGACTTCTCAAAGTTTGGTAAATTTAGATCTTGGATTTCCAACAGGCCTAGCCTCCTAATACTATGACGGACAGTTCTGTCCCGCCTGAAAATAGGCGCGGTCGGCGTTGCTCTAAGCTAATAGTAATTTCATTTACTCTATGTTGTGAATAGGGACCATCCAAGTGCTATAGCTAGGTACATCTCTGACGCTGATGTCCATTAAACACTCCTTAACTCTACACAGTGACTATAGGCTGGGAATGGTCTGGTTACGTAAGCCCACCGGGACTAGCCTATAAGTTTTTATTTCAAGACCCTCCCTTCATTTACTTTGACTGTATAATAATTATTAAGCATGGAAGTTAATTTTTTATAAGTACTTTGTTAAATGATTAGTCATTTCAATA
>NW_003556128.1:0-1419 GCF_000090795.2 Amphimedon queenslandica | reverse complement strand
AGTACATGAATTCTAGTAAAATTGTGAATTAGTGCATAATTATGAATTTGTGACCAGTGCCATTGAGCATTTAGCATAATGATCCTATTATTTATTTATTTATTTATTTATTCATTTAACTGTTTAACATGTTGACAGAATGTGATGGTGGATTATTATCAGTTAGTAGTATATTTATACTTTATTATTCTCATCTCTCTCCTCCTATCCTTTCTTTCATTTTCTCTCTCGTAGGAGTGTAGCTTTAAAAGACTCTCATGTATTTAATGTAAGTATTGTAATACATGTTTATTAATGTATTATTAATTAATTGAATGATAGGGAGATGCTGAGTCAGTATGTCAGGTTATTTTAGACTCTCCTTATGATGAAATGTTAGCAGTAACACATGTTAAATGTAAAATGTAACACATGTTCATTAATGTAATGTAATGCTTTGAAATCAACCCAAATTTTTATTACATTTTCTGATAATCGAATCAATCTCAAAGTTAGTTGTGTGTGTATTTTTATTTTATTAATATTGTGGTACAGGTTCTTTGTACCTGATGATACTCCAATCATTACTGGGTCTAATGATACAGTCCCTACCACTGATACTATTAATATATTCTCAGTAGCTTCTGGACACCTTTATGAAAGATTCCTAAGGTTAGGAGTGTAGATAAAATCATCCTAAATGTTTATTTTATTTTTGACAAAGGTTTTATTTTTTGATGAGTTGATGATTTAGAATAAAATGTGAAACTTTATAACTGTCAAAAATTTTTTTGTGTTTCGATTACATTTAAGAAATTTTAAGAAATTGCCACAATTTCAAAAAATACCCAAGGCTATAGCCCATGTTTTTTTTTTTCAGAAAAATGGCTTCAAAATCAACCCAAATTTTATTATATCCTTATGCTACGTAAAAAGTTTGCTGATAAACATTGAATCAAAAGTAAATATACATATGTACATGTACATGTAATCCTTCATCTCCATGTCTCACTATTTAGAGTGTTGATTGAAAATATGTGTTTCATTTACCATTTTCTTGCTCACTCTTTCTCTTTCACTCTCTTGAACTTGCCCTCCTCCTCTCCCTCTCCCCCCCTCAGTTTGAGCAGGAGTTAGAATCCTTACAAGAGGCCCACAGGTCAATGGTGGCCAGTACTGCAAGGAAAGGGAAACTGGAATTAGTAATGAGACAAAAGTTAGAATAGGAATTGAAGCAATACAGAGAATAACTGGACAGCTCCTCCAACTCAGTGGGGACTGCAGCTTCCACTTCCCCTAAAGCCATGATCATTCTCTCCTATCTTGGGGAAGATAGCAGATAAAATAAAAGGAGGCAAATTCATTGAAATGAAAGAGCTCATGCCAGACAACGCTGCCCTCAAATCCCAATGGGCGGATTCGGGCTCCAGCGCAACAAAC
>NW_003556127.1:0-1419 GCF_000090795.2 Amphimedon queenslandica | reverse complement strand
GGATCCATCTGCCCGCTCCTGAGGGGAACGGTCCGGCTGAACTCTATAAGGAGATGATACTTCATGAGAGTGCCCCAGAAAATACTGCACATCAGATGTACGTAGAAAGGAAACCAACAATGGACGGGGAGATCTAGCTTCAGGGGAGTATTTCCCTAAGCGTCTGGTATCACTGACAGATGTGCTACTAAAAGATGAGTCAATGGTTGTGAGAACATCAGCAATTTTTGACAAATCTTGACTAAATCGCTCATGTCGAGGAGTACCGTGAGTACACTCAGAAATACCAAATAAAACTACATTAAACTTACGATCAACAGAAATGGAGCCCTGCTGAGAGGGAGCAGATCGAGCAGCAGACCCACCACCGCGAGCGTCACCTCTGGGACTAGCACGAGGAGAAGAGAAAGTCGCTGCAGCTGTACTACGAGAGGAAAATTCCTCTTGAATCTGAGTAACTGAAGAGGTAAGCTTCGCTATCTCAGCTCGACATTCTTGCTCTAAAGAAGATAGGCGTTCGTTTGTAGCGTCGAGTTGTTTCTGCAGCAAAGAACGAAGTGGAGCAAGAGCGTCTGCGAGAATCTGCCTCGTGGAGGCCTCCAGTTTACTCTTAATATCCACAAAGAAGGCATCTAACTGATCAGACAAAGGAAATTCAGCATTCTTCGGATGTTTAGGAGGTCTTCCTCGAGTTTTCTTTGGCAATGGAGTCGGATCATCTCTGACAGGAGCAGAACTACCTTCCGCCATTTTTATATAATACAGTCTATAGCCCATGCTTTTTCCCAAAAAATGCCTCTGAAATCACCCCAAATTTTTATTACATTTTTTGGTAGATATTGATGTCCTTATGCAGTTATGCTATGTAGAAAGTTTAAGCTGATTCCGACTTCAATTTTTCAAGTTATAGCCATATTTAAAAATGGCCAAAATTTCAAAAAATATCCTGTCTATAGCCCATGCTTTTTCCCAAAAATAGGCTCCAAAATCACCCCAATTTTTATTACATTTTCTGATAGATATTGATGTCCTTATGCTAAGTAGAAAATTTGAGCTGATTCTGACTTCAATTTTTCAAGTTATAGCCATTTTTAAAATTGGCAAAAATCTGAAAATTACCCTGTACTATAGCCCATGTTTTTTTTTTCGAAAAATGACTAAAAAAAATCACCCCAAATTTTTATTACATTTTCTGATATATATTGATGTCCTTATGATGTGTAGAAAGTTTGAGCTGATTTCAACTTCAATTTTTCGAGTTATGGCCATTTTTAAAAATTAGCCAAAATCTGAAAATTACCCAGTACTATAGCCCATGCTTTTTTTGCAAAAAATGGCTAAAAAATCATCCCAAATTTTTATTACATTTTCTGATAGATATTGATGTCCTTATGCTAAGTAGAAAATTTGAGCTGATTC
>NW_003556126.1:0-1419 GCF_000090795.2 Amphimedon queenslandica | reverse complement strand
ACCAAAAAATATGCGATTTTCCTTTGGGTAAACTTCAAAGTCGATTTTCTCAAATGTTTTCCAAAATTCCAACTTTCTGCTTTCGGCTTAAATAGATAGAAGACATGTTAAACTCTCGTTTGCAACAAAAATTATTGCTCTAGCGTCAAAATTGGAGGAGTTATGGCCATTTTAGTTCAGGGGTGGGGTCGGCAGTCTGTCTGTAGCGTCTTTCTGCACTGCGTTTTCAATGAGGTAAGGGCCAAAACTTTGACAGGCTCTCGTTCGCAGGCTATCAGAGCTGGAAAGTTGAAATTTGCACTGGAGGCACACACCTATTGGAAGTTGTTGTGGTCCAAATTTCAGCTTCCTATCTTAAAAACTCTGCCAGTTACAGCACTTTTGGTCTCAAACTTTTTCCCAAACCAAAATATAAGCAAATTTCCCTCTTGAAAATTTGGGTGGAACTTCATAGTCGATTTTCCCGAAAGATTTCAAAAAATACGAATTTCTGTTTTCGACTGAAATAGATAGAAGACATGTTAAACTTTCTTTTGCAGCAAAAATTATACCTCTAGCGTCCAAATTGGCGAAGTTATGGCCATTTTCGTGAGAGGGTGGGGGTCTGCAGTCCGCCTATACTGTCTAATGGCGCTGGTTGGGGTGAAGGCCAAAACTTTAACAGGCTGCCGTTCCAAAACTATCAGGGCTGGAAAGTTGAAATTTGCACTGAAGGTACACACCTATTGGAAGTTGCTGTGTTCCAAATTTCAGCTTCCTATCTTGGAAACTCTGCCAGTTACGGCACTTTTGGTCTCAAACTTTTTCCCCAAACCAAAAAATATGCGATTTTCCTTTGGGTAAAACTTCAAAGTCGATTTTCTCAAATGTTTTCCAAAATTCCAACTTTCTGCTTTCGGCTTAAATAGATAGAAGACATGTTAAACTCTCGTTTGCAACAAAAATTATTGCTCTAGCGTCAAAATTGGAGGAGTTATGGCCATTTTAGTTCAGGGGTGGGGTCGGCAGTCTGTCTGTAGCGTCTTTCTGCACTGCGTTTTCAATGAGGTAAGGGCCAAAACTTTGACAGGCTCTCGTTCGCAGGCTATCAGAGCTGGAAAGTTGAAATTTGCACTGGAGGCACACACCTATTGGAAGTTGTTGTGGTCCAAATTTCAGCTTCCTATCTTAAAAACTCTGCCAGTTACAGCACTTTTGGTCTCAAACTTTTTCCCAAACCAAAATATAAGCAAATTTCCCTCTTGAAAATTTGGGTGGAACTTCATAGTCGATTTTCCCGAAAGATTTCAAAAAATACGAATTTCTGTTTTCGACTGAAATAGATAGAAGACATGTTAAACTTTCTTTTGCAGCAAAAATTATACCTCTAGCGTCCAAATTGGCGAAGTTATGGCCATTTTCGTGAGAGGGTGGGGGTCT
>NW_003556125.1:0-1419 GCF_000090795.2 Amphimedon queenslandica | reverse complement strand
TGGTATGTTCATTCACTATAATAGTGCTCATCAATACAGCCAATCCTGGAGAGAATTAATTAGTACCAAATGATGGATCAAATGAGCCGATGATGAAGAACAAACATAGGCACGGCAGCACTTTATTAATATTGGGAGGATATGGTTGTCCTAAGGTTGGGTCTCAGTTTCAAGAAGGTACAGGGTACATGTTTGACGTCCAATCACTTTGAGTACTTTAACTGTGGACTAACGAGCCCCACTTGTTTGATTAAAGAGGATAGGAAGTGGGTGAAGCCTGTCATCACTAAACCACACCTGCCGCAATCTCATTCAATCGTATTGATATTGTGCTAGCTGTTTGGAGGGAGAGTCAATAAACTACATATATTGGACACTAGGCACTCGGTAGATTTACGTCAGGGGGCAAAGTATTATTCAGTCGTGGCCCCCTGGCAGCATACATACATGTATACAGTTACTTGTACATGTACAAATTTGTTATTATTAATTTTGTTGTTGTTTAGTGTTGGAGTGGTGTTCTATTAGCAGAGCGGGGACCTGATGATGTATGTGTATAATGTTTGCAATTGCATGATAATACATATGGGTTAATGGCACTTTAAACCACTTCCGTCTACTGCTGGGGGGTTATTGATAGTTAAAGTTTTATAAATCATAATTATAAATTAATTGGTTGCATATGCCATTATAATTGTTATTGCCTTCATGACAAATTTTGTATGCATGTTTGGTCTTGGGCTTATTTTTGGCATTGTCTAAGTATTATTTGCTATAATAGTATTATAATAATTATTCCTTAAAGATGACGTGTTTTAATGTTACTATAGGTTTATCTTTGCCTCCTAATGTCCCTCTTTTTGTGTTTGTCTTTCCTCATACTAACTCAAGCTTGGTGTCAGTAAGCAACTGTAAAATACCTACATATTATGCATGTACATTAATTTATACATGAACATTGTTATCATTTTTATTGTGTATCTAGACACGGTGTACACTGCAGTGCACGTACAGTTGAAGGGGAGAGAGTGAGAAAGAATGGGGTGCCTTTCTGGTAAGTAATTTGGATATATCATATATTGTGTAGGTGACAAATGATGAAGAGATACAAATAATTAAAAAGAGAGCTAGAAAATGTCCAATTAGAACAAGTAAGTGTTTAAAGATCAACATTGCTGCATAATTAAAATTACCATCTCTTTCTGTCTCTCTTAGTACAATGAACTGGGCCTTAAGACGAAGACAAGACATTATTAGTGCTGTGTTGCATTGGCTGAACGATGATGACGGTAAGTGGTGTGTTATGTACATGTTAGTATTGACTACTGCATGTGTAATTTTAATAGCAATTTTTGAAGGCCTTAAATATTTGTAAATAAATTAATTTTAATCGGAATCAGCTCAAGCATTCTATGTATA
>NW_003556124.1:0-1419 GCF_000090795.2 Amphimedon queenslandica | reverse complement strand
AGGTCCTGATCTGCATTGTTGGTAAACTCAAAAGAGCAAGCAACTGCAGAAAGAGCTTTATTACAAGCCATGTCAAGAGAGACTGGCCAGCCATTAGCACTGCATGTACAAGAGAAAAGTAACATTGATTTGATACTGTAGTAACATACCTGAGAGCACAGGTCAGGTAAGTAACCAGACAGAAGAGTGAGAGTAGAGTCTTCATGATTCCTTTCCTTGATAAACAGTATAGTCCTTGTTCTTATGAGATGATTTCTTGTTTTAGTGAGAAGTGATTGACTGCTGCTTGTCACCTCCTTATATACTATTAGGTACCTCATCAATATTCATTAGCAATTAAGCAAAAACTGACCAATCAGAGGCTAGCTGCATGACATGATTCCGACACGAGACATGAAGCTGCAAAATTGTCCAGTTGAGGTGTCAGTCGAAGTTATAGTGACTAGTTGGCTTTCTTGTGTGTTGCTACTTCATTATAGTAGTCATGTGCAATAGGAAAGCCAACTTGTCACTATAACTTGGGCTGACACCTCAACTGGACAATAGCCCATTCAATTGATGTACTGTACTGTATACAACAACATGTACATGTATCTACTGAACACTGCATGGTGAGGTGTAACATGTAATGTGAGGATTGTTCACTACTTTTAATTCCATGCATCTATTAATACACTGAAATGAAGTCTGATACGTTGATTAATACAACATACAACAAACATTGATTAGTACAATATTAATTTGAAAGGTAATCAAAGAAGCTTCTTGTAACACCCTGCCACTCTAAATGAACTTGTGATCAAAGTATATTGATTTAATGTGTACTGGCAGTTTAATTGTTTTTAACTATTAAATGAAAGTTAGAAAACAATGATTTTTCTTTTATTGTGCCATTTGACTAATTCATTCAAATGAGTATTATTAGGTTGATAAATGCATTTCATTGAATGAACATTACCTGTTACCTCACCAGTGTTCATTAGATATAAGTGGTTTACAGTATACAGTGTTGTATTGAAGTACTTGATTATAGTAGTCTTCATGCAGTGTCTCACAAGAGAGCCAACTTGTCACTATACTTAGACTGACACTTTAACTGGATAATAGTCCATTCAATTCTACAGCTTCATGCCATGAAGCATGTTTCAAGTTCCATTGACTACTGTATAACAGGATCCTGTGTATAAACGCATGTTTCATGAAACAAGTTTCATGGTACATGATAGCCTTTATAGATATAAGTTGTTTACAGTATACAGTATCCTTGTATTGAAGTACTTGATTATAGTAGTCTTCATGCAGTGTCTCACAAGAGAGCCAACTTGTCACTATACTTAGACTGACACTTTAACTGGATAATAGTCCATTCAATTCTACAGCTTCATGCCATGAAGCATGTTTCAAGTTCCATTGACTACT
>NW_003556123.1:0-1419 GCF_000090795.2 Amphimedon queenslandica | reverse complement strand
AATATCTACTTTGTCAGCAAGTACTTCAACAATTCCAACTTCATCAGTATTAACTACTTCATTAGCACCAACTGCTCTAACAGTTACAACTACTTCATCAGCATTAGCTACTTCTTTATCAGTACCAGCTACAGTGTCAACTACTTCAACAGCACAACAAGTTACAAGTAGCTCCATCATAAGCAGTACTACAGATACTCCTACCATCAGTAGTTCTACTTCTATTCGTACCTCTAGATTAACTAGTACAATAGTGACAGGTACAGTGTATGTTCATTTGTGTAGTTATAATGTACTTTATTGTATACATAGGTACTTCAACTGCTACACCCTCATCAGTTCTAGTACCTTCTTCCATAACTTCTTCATCCATTGCTCTTTCATCTCTATCTTCATTATCCCCAACTTTTATATCTTCATCTCTATCTTTTTTGTCCAAAACTTCTTCTTTATCCCCAATGCCTTCCTCCATGACTCCTCCTTTGTCTTCATCGTCTTCATTTTTAACTTTGTCATCAGTAACATCTATAACTTCATCTCCAACTTCTTCATTGACAGCTCCTTCATCCATATCTTCTTCATCATCAATCATTCAACTGGTTTCTGGGATATCAATTACACTACTAGTTATAATAATTGGTATGTACATTATAATCAAATGTTGTCATTATTATGTACATTGTAGTTGTTATAGTAATTGTAGTGGTAGCAGCAACAGTTCAATTTAAAAAGAAAAGAGGAAGAATGGAAGTGAATGACGTTACAATACTAAAGAAGAATGAAAATAATAGTCAAAGTACTGTAATTTATTTATTCATTTATAAACAAGGTTTACCTATAGGTTCACAAGAGCAAGAACTATCATCAGTTAATCCACAGTATGAGAATGTACATCTACCAGTTCCCCAATCAGAACTATCAATGAAAGAATGTGCTGCTTATGGTGTAGTGGAAGGTACTAGATTCCCACAGTATGAGAATGTACATCTACCAGTTCCACAATCAGAGCTATCAATGGAAGAATGTGCTGCTTATGGTGTAGTGGAAGGAACTGGATTCCCACAGTATGAGACTGTAGATCTACCAGCTCCACAGTCAGAGGGAGACTATGAAGTACCAGTAAAAGAATGTGCTGCTTGTGGTGTAGTAGAGAGTGCTGGATTCCCACAGTATGAGACTGTAACATTAACAGTTCCTCAGTCGGAACTATCAATGGAAGAGTGTGCTGCTTATGATGTAGTAGAGGGTAATAGACTTTAGAGTTAGTGTGAGTGTACTGGACTACACTTGCATGGTAAATTTTAACAATTAAAAATTTTCATTCAAAAAATTTAATACCATTGTAAACATTACTATATATGGTTAGTTTCCACATAGAATAGTAATATAAGGGGAAGTCAAAATGAAGTACTTATTGAT
>NW_003556122.1:0-1419 GCF_000090795.2 Amphimedon queenslandica | reverse complement strand
AATCCATCCTTTGTTACCATTGTATGGTAAACTGGACATGTGACAATAAACTTTGTGAGAGAACCCAACAATCCTATAGTATCCTGAGGGACTGTCTGGGAACTTTTGTAGTATATCATAGCATGAGGTGAAGAAAGGATCAGAAGAATAGTTTAGGACTTTCTTGATATCAGCTGAGAGAGAGGACACTGCTTCTTGCAGTGAAGACACTGTCTCTTGTAGTGCAGATACATTTGCCTGCAGTGAAGCTATTGCTGCATCTGATGGCCCATTGCAGGTACTGCTAATCTGTGAACTGAAACTGGCCACTGATTTCTCAATTGTAGAACAACAATCGACATTCTGAGCGATGGCAGAAGTAGCAATGCAAAGAATGAGAAGAGAAGAACAGCAAAGGGACATTGTCATATCTTTTGGAATTATCTGGTGCTCTACTCTATATCCTATTGATTTTTATATGCTGAGAGAAGTGGATCAATGATACTCTATTATGCCATGCAACCGATGTAAACCAATCTACATGTATTCATTTTCCATTCAGTCCATTGAGATACAATCTAAACTTAATGACCTTAAACCCTCAACTCAATAGGCATTGGAGTCTTGTTGACCTGCAGCCATTCATCATTAATAAATTTAATTGAACTGCATCATATACTGGTATACAGTGAATTTAAGTGAATATAAGAAAATGCACTGTGAATTTATTTTTGGATCATATCTATCACAACACGTGCAGAGTGAATCTTAGCAAATGTGGCCCATTGTGAATGTGCGACAATTTGCTAGACTAGAACAGATTCACTCTGTGATGTAACCGTAAAAAATGTATACCTTTTCAATGAGGAAACTATTAATTGTTATGTAGCTAGTAGTATGTGTAGCAGACTGGAGCTTTGTGAGCCTTTCTTTTCCAGGAAGCAGAAGATGTGTTGTGCAACTCCTGTAACCCTCTTGTGGAGGCCAGTATACACTTTTTGCCAATGCAGCAACAGCAGGCAAATATTGGTGCCAGTATTATGAGGAGAATCATAGTGAGATTGGGAATCATAATGACAATGGCTATATACCGGTAGTAGCTAGTTCCATTTTATTGACACACGTGCATGCACTGTAAAGTTGACATGACCATAACTTTTGGCCGGAATTAGCTCAAGTTTCTTCATAGCATTACCTCATTGATAGTTTGATGTAGCCTCTATATACATGTGTATATGCATGTATTTAGATTAACCTGCAAACAATACCGTACGGTTGGTAATATTCGAGGGTCCAAAATTTCGTGTTTTCTCCAAAATGTCCTTAGAAGCTAATATTTGTGGGTACAAATATTCGTGGATGGCAGTTAGCAAACTTATTTTCACTTGGATCTACTGGACTAGCTTCCCACACATGGCTCATAGTAGAATATGGAGTAAT
>NW_003556121.1:0-1419 GCF_000090795.2 Amphimedon queenslandica | reverse complement strand
AAAGCAGTCTCAGAATAACGGTTGCAGTTCGTACAACTGATGATCCACTTGAATCAATACCATCATCATGATCGTCACAGTCATCATCTATATGTTGAAAAAAGTGCAAAGTAAGCAAATGCTCTCCAGCTGTTTTAAGACTAGGAAAATGTTTACATTAGGCATATGATAGTTTTTACAATTAATTTACATGTATCTAGATATTAAAATAATTCACTTACCTCTAAGAGAACCAGAGGCAGACTCTGTTCTGGTTCGTTGACGCTTTGATGGCTGTGCAAAAAAGACAGCATGGAAGATTGACGTTTGCTCGCCATTTCAATTTATTAACAATAGTAATAATCATAATTCATAACTTGAATATAATGGCTGCTGCTACAGCTTTGGCTCTCTCAGCTCCTTCCTCAGGCTCAGTGACAGTCACAGACTAACAGTATAGTTCCAGTGACCAACTACATCTGTGGTATTGATAGTCTGACGGTCTCACATACAATGACACACTCAGTCTTGCCCAACCACCTTGCTCAAGCTTCTGCCATCACTGCCCTTGCCCACAGGTCAGCCCACAGAGTCCGGTCGGGCATTGCCCCTATATGCCCGACCCTGCCTACGCCTATGGTCCAAAAAACCACCCAATGTGTGGAAACTGGCAAATGCAGGGACATCTTTTCAGTTTGCGATTAAGAGTCCAGCAGAGCAGAGTGAGAAAGTCTCAAAGGTAAGTCGATCCTCACGGTAGCATCATTCGTCAACTCCATACTATCAATAGAAGGAATTACATGGTCATGGCTCCTTGATCACTATACCACATTGATGGGAACCACAAATTAATTAGGTGAGCTTATACTGTACAAGATAATTTATTTCTGGGAGTATTATTTGGCAAATTTGCCTGTTGAATGAAATTGGTGGATTTTATATTTGCTATTTTGTGCTACATGCCATTGAGCATGCTCAGATTGAAATAAAATGGCGGATTTTATATTGTCAATTTCTGCATAGAACCGCCAATCATCAATATTAATCCCCCACCAATGAATCATTTTGTATGGTATACAGCATAATTAACAAGACAATTAGTTATATATTTGTCAAGACACCACCCTCACTTATTAAGAAGATTTATTCTAAAATAGTAATGAACTACAATTTGAATTTCTAGTTAAAAAATAACTTTAGATGTACAGTGTGTTGATAAAGCATTTAATGCCCCTGTCTGTGTGGATGTACTGGGTTATTGGTACTTTTTATACATATTATAGGATTCTGTCAATTAGACCTACAGGGTATTATACTTGCCTATTATTTTGTATGTGGAGACTGGTTATTCACAGTTGCATTGACAGCTATAGCCGCAGAATAATATATCATAAATGTAGCAGCAATAATAAGGCTGAGACAGTATTGAGGCATTGTGAT
>NW_003556119.1:0-1420 GCF_000090795.2 Amphimedon queenslandica | reverse complement strand
GGATGTATACTGGACTAGATCAACATACCCACCAACACCATGAAACATATAATGTGTACTGTGTAATAATGTTGCGGATGAATATTGATTGGTACACGAGAGCTGACTGGAGCAAAATGGGCTAATTATACTGCGTTTACACTAGCTTCTTTAACTGAGCCAATCCTGTTTAAAGTGGGCCAGCACAGTTTCATTCGATAGTGTAAACAGTTACCAAACTGAGCTGAAGTGAGCTGGGCCAAACCAGGCCAGCATGGTTAGTACAGTAGGGCCAGCTCAGCCTGGTTCAGCACGGTTTGGCCCACTTCTGTAGTGTAAACACAGCATTAAATGAAAGCAAAAAGTAAATCATGCCAAATCAATAATTATAAAAAAAATGTACACACATACACACACAGATCAATTCTCAGTTACAAGTCATTAATCCTGTGCCTCCTTTATTTTAGGCATGAGGAAACCAGTTCTCTGTCTAGTGTACACAGCCACCAGGACAATAATGAATCCAATGAACAATGACAATATAGTGGAGTGGAGGAATCCTGATCTATGGACCAGTGATAATCCTATCAGACTAAAGAAAAGACTATGATAATGCTAGGAAAACAATTCACTTGAAGCTTTAGAATAACAATGTACATGTACATGAATAATAATAAAGTGTGTCCAATTACTGTAAACAGTTTCATTCTCATGCTTAACCAAGTATTGCATTGTATATACATGTAGTATTACAAAATGTAATGAACACATGACAATTTTTGCATGGATGAGCAATGATTAGAAAATCAGTCAGACAGCCAATATGCCATGTTTGCTTCATTCTATATACAAGCTTTATGGCCTATGTCATACAGCTAAAATTTCTGTGGCCCAATTGGCTAATTGCTTGTCACAGACCAAATAAAATCCTTACTATTAAACTGACACCAGTATTACAGTACATATACACACATTACTGTATAGGGGGTAAATTTTGAGGGGATAAATTTTGGCAAATTGCTAAATTTTGGTAATTGGCGGGTTTTAATTTTGGCAAATTTGTGGCCAGGTGCCATTGAGCATGCGTATAATGGCTCAAAATGGTGGGGTTTTATTTTGGCGAATGGCTATCAAAATGCCAAATTCGCCAAATTTAATCCCCTCCAAAATTACCTGCTATACGGTATTTTAGTCTGTTAATTCTTACCCATGCTGTGTTTGTATTATAATGTCATTGGATGAATCATCAGTGAAGTCACTAATGACTGGTTTGGATAAAGGAGGAGAGGAGAGTATGTGTTGGACTAGTATTGAACCATCAGTAGCATCCAATACTGTCACTGAATACCAGCCTATCAGTAGTATATGATCCTATAAGGTATAATAATAATAATAATAATAACAATAATAATAATAATAACAATAATAATATAATAATAAT
>NW_003556118.1:0-1420 GCF_000090795.2 Amphimedon queenslandica | reverse complement strand
GAGACATTCCACTTCTCACTTTGCTAGCAGCTTTAAATAATTATATAATTATTAGTATAATAAGAAAACTACTCTAACCTGAATCAGTATTACTAGAAAGTGATCTCAAATAATCAATCTTCATTTTTGATAATTTGTCTGACAATTCTTCATTTTCTTCTTTAATCTCATTAAACTGAGAGCTTAATACAGTCAATTCTTTATCAAGTGGTTCTTCCTAATAATTATTATTATAATTAATACAAACTAGTGAGATATACCGCCTCAACTTCTTTAATTGATTCAGTAACACTTTGAACAGATAATGATTCTTCCTAATAATTAAAATAAAAATGAAACAGATCAGCAATATACATCAACCAAGAATCATGCATAATTATGCAAAAACTAAGGTTCTAACCTCAGATACTTGAGCCACTAATATTTCTTGTTTCAATTCAATTGTATCCTATAAATTACATACAAAATCTGCACAGTCTGGTATAGTATGACATACCTTCTCTTTACTACTGATAGCATCTCTTAGTTTATATTCAGCTTCTTTCAGTATAATATAAGAAATAACCTGTACATTTATTGCATCATAAAATATTGTTTTATATTCCATTAAAACAATGACTTGATTAACTGACCTCAGTATTTTGTAGTAAGTCTTGATCCTTTTCTTTTAATTCCTATACAATACAATATTCATAAAACAATATTCAATTATTCATATTATGTACATGTACCTTTAGTCTAACATCTTGTCTCCTCCATAATGTTAAGTTACCAATAGTCAGTTTCTTTAATCCTTGTCCCATTAGTATATGAATATTCTCTATCATCCTCAATACAGTAAACCCAACATCAGAGAAAGGAAAGGAGCAAGTGACAGATATTGAAGTGCTTCGTTTTATATAGTCAATCTTTAGCAATTTACCAGACGCTTTTGCAAGGAGCTCCAAAATATCCTTCAGTACATGTTCCTCTGGCTTCCAGTCAAAAATAAAAGTAACTGTTTGACATTGAAGATGAGGGATTGAAGCAAATCTTTCCTTCAAACAAAGACTGATGGAGAGCGACTTGCAGAATTCCTCCAACTCTGTTCTATAAGTCTTAATGTGCTCCTCAGCCTCATTGACTTTCATTTCATCCACTACACTACGAAGGAGTGCAATATTAGTCAGCGAACACTCATTTCGGATTAAACGCAATACACTAGAAATATCATGACACTTCTTAACTTTCTTACTAAGAATATCATCACAACAAGAAAGAAATTCTTTAATATCTTTCAAAGAGCAGCACTTCTGCCTAAAAATCTTTCCAACATTGTAAAACAGACTTCCATAAGACATTCTTATTGAGGTAAACTTCTCAAGTAAGCCTTCTGGTACAGGAACTTGTAGTTTATCAACTACAAAAGATACATGCACTA
>NW_003556117.1:0-1420 GCF_000090795.2 Amphimedon queenslandica | reverse complement strand
AGTGGAATACCAGTCAATGATAAATTTGTTCGGAAAACAATACGAGAGCTATATGGCAGTAGCAGCACTGGCACCCAACATTTTTTAGATCCAAAGTCAGACTCTGATGTACCAATCAGAAATCGAGCTTACAGAAATACTGTTTGTGCTAAATGTATCTTCATTAACTGCAAAGACATATCTGCTTCTACAGTGTCAATGCTACAGTCAAGTACACTACATGTACATTATTGCAAAAATGCATTTATGCTTTTTTGCAGTAGTGAATAAAGAGAATGAAGAGAAGGAATATAATGATAATGATAATGGTGACACTGTTATAATTATTCTTTCATTTATACATGTATTTAATTTTACAGATTTAAGTTTTGATAATGCTGCTTATTCAAGTGAAAGTTCTGCAGGAAATGGTTTGTTATACTTTTTTTACTTGGATGTGTGTGGCATGTAGGTAAAATAGTGAGAGAGACCCCAGACACACATGGTGATGTGAAAAGGGACACTGAAACTAACAATAATGGAGAGTGTGGAGACGTTGTTTCATTAGTAGAAGACTCGGTCACAACTGATACTGGAGGTGTTAATTCAAAAGCAAGCAGTAAGCTATCATTGTTGTAATCTTTATATTTGTTGATGTATGTTATAGATGAAATAACAAGTGGTGCAGTGAGAGAGACCCCAGATGCACATGGTGATGTGAAAAGGGACACAGAAACTAACAATAATGGAGAGTTTGGAGACGTTTTTTCATTAGTAGAAGACTTGGTCACAACTGATACTGGAGGTGTTAATTCAAAAACAAGCAGTAAGCCATGCATCATTGTTTTTCAGTTTGCAGAGCCTGAAATAACCGAACATGTTCTGAGCATATTGCTCAATTATCTGACCAAATTCTGTGCTGTTCTACCATTATGTCTGAAGAACATAACTTTCAAAATAAATTTATTAAAAGAAATTTAACACAATAACATGCTGTATATACTGCAGGGTTTACCTCAAAGCATGCTAAGTGAGAAAGCTTTATGAGCTAAAAGAAATTCAATAGAATACATGGCTCTTTAAAGGGTAACTCAACCCAAAAATTTTTTTTGCAGAAATAAGTTGGTAATAAAGAAAAAATCATAAGAAAAATAAGTAAAATTATCAAAAAGTACTGTTTCCATACTAAATCTTGGGTCAAAAGTTGCAATTTCTTGCCTTGCAGCCATTTTGTCAAAATTACTTCTGGTTGTGGGCGTGGTCACGCGATGACGTACATGGGGGAACATTAGCAAGTTTCTGCATTGAAATATTAGCAAATTCAAGGCTGGATATCTCAGCTATGCATGCAAGAAAGCACTCTTAATGAAGTGGACCATATAGAACTAATCTAAAGCTTACTACAAACATTAATACTGGTAAAAAAAATCAATATATTTGT
>NW_003556116.1:0-1420 GCF_000090795.2 Amphimedon queenslandica | reverse complement strand
TTAGGAGTGAGTATTAATTGGCATTAATATTGCATTAATGATGATTTGTCCTTTAATTAGGTGACTATAGTACCCGTAAAATTCATCCAATATGACGGTCATCTACAATAAAGACATGTGGTAGATTTAATATCATTAATGATCTCATTAGAGAACCACTATTTGAGAACTTTACAGTATTAATAACCAGTGTCTTTCCGGAAAATAGTGGATTAACAGTTAAGGGAAGTCCATCTTTTATCAGAATACAAGATGATGATCAATAATAAAACAAGTTATAAGTATAATGACAATTATTAAGTTTCACATGTTAGATGATGCTTTGATTACCAAAAAATTACATATTTTTTAAAATAGTAAAAGAAAGTATAAGATGTGTTCCCCATCTCAAGAGTTTACATTAGCATTGATAGTATAAAATCCAGTCACTAACTTAATTTTTTAAAGGTGTACAATATACTCCATTTGATGAGCATCACCATCTTTGATTCTCATTTTTAGAAAGCAAATTTAATTTGAATTTATAGTACGTACACCCTTTATTTGCTCATGTAGTTATTCCTATTATTGTGTATGTTTGCTTTGGGCATATTTAAATAACAATGTAAATGGGCATATTTTTACTTATTAATAGAAATAAAAAATCAATTAACTAATGAATAGAATAAACTATTATATTATTACAAGTCCATAACCAATTTGATGACTAACAAAAAATAACAAAAAATTATCTTGTATTGTCCACATACAATTCAGTAGCCATGTCAAAAAGAATTCTCGCATACCATGGTTTGCCATACCCTCTCATACCCAGTACATTTATTTTCTTTATTTTAACTGCATTACAATGCTTCTGCCATAAGTCATATAGAGCTTTAACAATGTCGTCATTGAGTAAATAAGAATTTAAACTCAATTCAAAGAGAGGGACATCAGCAGGTGAGAGAGAGGAGAAGATACTTTGAATCATAAAGAGAAGACTTGGAGTAGGAATGTCCCAATTCATTAAACCCAAATGATGTAAGAGATGAGCTTTTTCAAAAATGAGGCTAGTGAACAAGTCAATGACATCATCAGATACATCCATAATGATATTCCATTCCTGAGCACTGACAATACGAAACAATGAAGATATAGCAGATGAAGTTTCTTTAATGAAACTATAATATTCTATGAAAAAACTTTTAACTTTAAAGGGTAACTATACCCCAAATTTTTTTCCTCTGAAATAAGTTGGTAATAAAGAAAGAATCATAGGAAAAATAGCTAAAATTATTAAAAAGTACCAATTCTATACTAAATCTTGGGTCAAAAGTTGCCTTGCAGCCATTATGTCAAATCACTTCCGGTAGTGGGCGTGGTCACGCGATGACGTAGATGGGGGAACATTAGCAAGTTTCTGCATTGAAATATTAGCAAC
>NW_003556115.1:0-1420 GCF_000090795.2 Amphimedon queenslandica | reverse complement strand
TCATGCATGCTACAGGTTCCATTTATTTGTGGTAAAAAGTACTGAATTCCAGTTTGGAGGTCATAAACAGTTGAGAAAGGTCCAATATCAGAGGTAGGTGACTTCACAGATGTGTAACCACCAACACAAAACAATTGGTGTGTGTAATCGTAATGTTCCTAAAATGACAAAAGAACAGTCTTAAATGCATGAATGGAATTACTAATAATACGAGTCACTGTAAGGACCATGAATATGAAATAAAACTGGCTATTATTTTAATAACTACATGCAAATGTACAAATTACCGTATACGTTCAAATTTTCGAGTGTTTAAAATTTTATATTTTTAATGAAATAAGCTCAAAAGTTAATATTCGTGTGAGCTAATTTTTGTGTTTCTGGCCATAGTCTACATACAATAGAATGGCATTAGAGGTAGTTTAAATTTCGTGGATTTAAGGTGAGGACAAAAATAATGAAAATTAGCTCACCACAAAAATTACATCATAATACAGTATAAACAAAAATTAATGATAAAATTAATCATGATGAAAATAGCAAAAACAATCCTGATTCAAACAGGGCCTAAGTGTGGCTTGCTTTTGCTCGCACCAATTACAAATACCACAGCACACAGTACTACAACTGCTGGATTGATTAGTACTACTGGTGAAAAAGAAAAAATATCAGGAATGAATATGGTCTCATTTACTTTTAGCTACTATCAATGCATAATGCATGTGAACAGCAAGTTACAACAATGGGCCTGCAATTATATTAAAGCAATTTGATAATCTGACCTGATGAGTTGAAGCCACTGTTCCATCATAAACTGTCTCAGCATGAAATGAAAATACATTAGGAAACTGAGGTAATGGCTGCCCGGGGAAACACCCTTTGCACACAAGATGAAACGGTATATTAAAAGCAGAGTCAGGAACAGCATCGGGCCCGGATCTAAAATCAACAAAGTTATAATGATGATGAGTGGTCCTTTTCTCTCCTGTCCTCCCATCAGTGATATTTCCATGCAACTCTACAAGGACTGGTACATATCTATATCCATCATCTTGAGGATAGGGGGCAGTCCATAGATTACTATTAGTGAAATAATAGTCCAAAGCAACAGATGATTTCCCATCGTTTGTGCACGTCCACCAGTGATGACATGGAATGCCTCTAGCGAAATCAATACCCTTGTATGTGTAATTAACAGTATGATTACCAAGACTAAAGATTGACGAGGGAGGGCCAATGTGAACAGTATTGTTGGGACCAGGGACAACACCAAACAAGAACCCTGCAAAGCTATTGTTAGTATTCAGTAGAGATACAGTGCAGTCTTCATCAGTGTGGGGGTTAGGAAAGATGAATGCTTCTCCCAGATTGTAGTCCAAGATTGTGTTAACTTTTTTACCTTTAAATTCGAAAGTAGCAC
>NW_003556114.1:0-1420 GCF_000090795.2 Amphimedon queenslandica | reverse complement strand
AAATTTACAATATGAGCTACATTACTAAAAAATGATTTTTGCATTGTCAGCATTTTCTATTCATTGAAATTAATTTTTTTGAAACCATATTGTACGATTCAACATTTCAATTTCTTAATTTTTATGTCATTTAAAAAAAGCTTGATGCACTGTCAGATATTTTTATTTTAAATTTCCAATAGTAATAACTTCATCATAATGTTAAACAAGCTATCTGTAATTTAGCCACACCCTGTAATCATTAATAACGTAATTCAATTGTATAAAACTAACTAATTAATTCAAAAAGATTTGTATGCAAGTAATATCCTACCTGTGCGAGGCAATTCGTTTTTAGAATGATTTGTACTGATGGCGATTGTTAGAATACAGAAGTTAGGTCAGTGAATATTGTGGTCAGTCAATATTCATTCCAAATAACAATAAAAAATTAACATTGAAGTTTTCATTGATCAAAAATTAAAAATTAATTTTAAGTTCAAATTTTCATTTATTATGAAAATTATTAAATAAAAAGGTAAATATACGCCCACATACTTAGATATTATTGGGCGTGCAAAATTAATTAAGTAGGCTAACTACAATATACACGTGTTTTATTGCTTGACAAGTGCTTATGTTTCATTGCTGACAAGTTCGTTGCTCTTGTTTCTGTCGGTAGTTGAGTCTGTCATTGCCTGCTGTGTCAAATGGCAACAAGAGATAGGTTAACTACCCTGGTGTACAGTCAGGATGGAACTATCACCGAGGGGGTACCTTTAGATGTTGAAAGTAGTCAAGTGAATGCACTGACAGTATCCCGTGCTTTAAATGTGAGTATTGCATGAGCTCATATCTCGAAGCGACAGTACCTATTGTCAGGGGGTGATTTGGTGGACATGTTTTTTTTGGAGTGCTTACACCACAGGGCCTATGCTTAAACCGTATACAGCAGTCCAAACTCAGCACTTGTCAGTGTCACCCATTTTTTAACGATAGATATTGGCCTGAATTATTTAAGCTTGCTGCTTTATAATTAATGTCTTTTTCTCCCATTGTATAGATTATTCCCAAGACAGTTTGGTGGCAGAATTCTTTGGCTAGAAGGTTTTTGTCCTAATTTAGTCACACAGGAGTTAAATCTTTCTGTCGATGATCCTGAAAATGAAAGGGACCTATTGGTGAGAGAATTAATGATACAAAACCCACCTTCGGGGTCTTTCGAAACTGGAAGTTCATTTGTTCATTCTCCTGTAATGTCTTTAAGTATCTTTTCTCCCAATTGTCCCGTTTTTAAACCTAATAAACCTATGGAGAGTACAGTTAAAACCACCAAGACATCTTTAATGCAAGCAGCATCAAGAAAACCTGAGTTTAGTTACAAACTCAACTTTTTATTCAAGCAAAAGAAGTGACAGCAAATGTGACGTATCTCAACAGC
>NW_003556113.1:0-1420 GCF_000090795.2 Amphimedon queenslandica | reverse complement strand
ATTATTCCTTTAGGGTGTTTACACTAATCCAGCAGCTGCATTCTCATAAGAAGCATCCACTTTGGTATCCCTTTTCATTTTGCTTTACAGGTTTTTATGTATTAGTCTAAACAGGGCCTAAAATGTACATGTACATGTATATGTACATGTAGAATACTCATATCATACCTGCTCCTAGTATTGGCTCATTGTTAGTGTGTTCAGGATCAGCTGCATGCTGCCTTCTTCTCTTCTTCTATCATCTCTTTTTCCTCTTGAGAAACAAGCCGACTCTAAAAGAGTAGAAATAAATAAATAAATTAATTAATAATAAATCCTTTTCTTTTTCTCTTCTACCTTTGGTGGAGGTTTCAAGTTAATTCTGGTAATGCTTTCTATGACTCTTTGTCCTTTTGAAATATGGAATCTTGCTGACTCAGGAACAAACTACAATTCATAATGTACAGTAAAGAAAATAATGAAGAGAGAGAGAGAGAGAGAGAGAGAGAGGAGTCAGTTCTCCACTTATTATGAAAAACACTAATACAATGGCCATTGATAAAGCTAGCACAGAGTGCTATGTAGATCCTCCAGTTAATGTTCTCAAAATCCTCATTGGAGACATCGATAGGATCAGGAACTATATAAATCATATGATGATCACATGACAGTCACATGTACAGTGTATCTTACCATTAGGAATGACCCCCAGTGCTAGCAATGCTACCAAACAGCTCCCTATAGCCCGCCAGACCTCTATCAGTACCAGACAGGCCCCGCGGAGTTTCTTAGGCAAGAACTCAGTGTAGTACGTAATTCTACATGTACATGTATAAATACATATTGAATGTGAAACATAGTGTACATGCATCTACTGTAGTAATGTATAAGTACTATTGTATACTATAATTTATTTCTACTGTATACTATATATGTACACATATAATACTGATGTGTATACTAAATGTATGTACATTGATGTAAATGTATATTTAATTATTTTTCCTTTCCCTTTTTTTCAAAATCTCCCCTTTTCTCTCTCTCTTCCTTACGTCTGAGCTGTTCCTCCAATACCAAAGCCTGCCAGACAACGAAACAACAACAAACTACCATAATTAGGAGCAGCTGCACTTGCAAGACCAAACAATAATATGAGAACTGTTACTATTAATAGCACCTACAGTACGTAAGAATAATATTACTATAAATAGAACCTAAGTATGTGTGTATATGTCATAATTGTTATTTTGGGATGTCATGTGAGTATCATGTGACTTACCCTTTTACGTCCAATGATGTCAGCAATAACTCCCCAGAATAGACCACCAATCAAGAAACCAACAAACACAACCTAAAGAGAGAGAGAGAGGGAGAGAAGGAGAGAGATGTGATGGAAGGGAGAAGAAAATAATTAACAGACTATTATACACATGTAAGTAAT